>NC_053028.1:298985088-299185884 GCF_003073215.2 Triticum urartu
ACTTGGCATGGTCTCATGACATGGCACAAACATGCTGCGATAATTTTTTGGCCAAATTGGGACAATCTTTGGTGTAAGCTTCTTCCAAACCGAAGGTTCCCTCAAGAAGGCTCGTGGTTCCGAGAGGGAACGTGTCACCTCTGTGTGCGAAACGACATACGTACACTACCTTCTCCCACCTTAATTTATTTGCACATCCAGATTAGACCAGATAGAAGTACTGTGCTAAATTTTGGAATTATTCCGGGCTCGTTTTGCCTTTTTTATACATTAATTGAGTTTCTGGGCATTTAATGTGCACAATTCAAATTTGAACTACAAGCACGTGCTCCAGTGCACCAAAGTTGTTTGAAAAATCACATGTGTGTCCTTGGGTGAATTTCTAGGTCCCATGCAAGAGATTGGAGTGAAATTCAAACATCTGGGCATCGTGGCTCGGCCGAAAAGATTGACAAACTTGTTTTTTTAATTTATGTAATTCCAAAACACGCCTGAAAATCATGAAACTTGGCATGGTGTCATGACATGGCACGAACATGCTGCGGTAGTTTTTTTTGGCCGAATTGGGACAAGCTTTGGTGTAAGCTTCTGTCGGCGTTCTGGGAACGTGGGTCCCCAGACTTGCCTACCTGCGGCCCGCGGCGTGGCTAAGCCAGCAGGCTGTATGGCCCATCTTCACCAACAAGGCATCCAAGACCCTTGCGAGGGGCCAAGCCTCACGAGGCGGACGACACAAGACCTCCTATGGAGTGGCCTAGTCTGGCAGGCTCACGAGGGGCGGAAATAACAAGGCGAGGCAAACCTCACGAGGCTCTCGTGATGTGAGCCATGACGATCGACACCAGGGGGCGCCAGCGCGCGCAGCGTCCTTGTTTCCTCTTTGGTGCTAAGGAGGCCAGCGCAGGCAAGGAGTACCGAGGCATCAGGCAAAGTTTGCCATATCGGTGCAACAGGACCAAGACCAGAAGGATGGCAAGACGGAGGTCATCGTGGAGCCCAAGACGGCGTCACCACCTGATCCTTTCGTAGGCGGAGACCACCTTTGTCAGGATAGCTTGTACTAGCTGTCCCCCTTCAAATTTGCCCACCGTTGTTGGCTCCCTTCTCATTTGATATTTGGGGAGAGGACCAGGGCCTCTATAAATAGGACTAGCCACCACCATAGGCAAGGACGGATCATCAAGATCATCCCCACACACACAAGTTAGCCAAGCACGAGAACACCTCACCCTCAGGAGGCTGTTCTTCCCCTTGTATTGTTCATCATCAACCCAAGAGGCAATGCACCACCACCACACTGGAGTAGGGTATTACACCACAACGGTGGCTCGAACCAGTTTAAATCTTGTGTCTTTCTGTGTTGCGAGTTCGTCGAGTTCGTCTGTGAGTTCGTCCACGAGATCATAGCGAGCTAGGGCATAGATCGGTGGGAGGAAAAGACTTCGTGCGCACCCCAGTGTTCGAACCTTAAGGGTTTGCCGGAACCCCACATCCAATAGCTTCTTGCAAACCGGAGCTTCCCTCAAGAAGGCTCATGGTTCTGAGAGGGAACGTGTCACCTCCGTGTGCGAAACGACATACGTACACTGCCTTCTACCGCCTTAAATTTTTTACATAGCCAGATTAGACCAAATATAAGTACTGTGATAAATTTTGGAATTATTCCAGGCTCGTTTCGCCTTTTTATACATTAATTGAGTTTCTGGGCATTTAATGTGCATAATTAAAATTTGAACTACAAGCACACGCTCCAGTGCACCAAAGTTATTTGAAAAATCGCATGTGTGTCCTTGGGTGAATTTCAAGGTCCCATGCAAGAGAAGGGAGTGAAATTCAAACATATGGGCATCGTGGCTCGGCCGGAAAGATTGAGAAACTTGTCTTTCTAATTCCTGTAATTCCAAAACACGCCTGAAAATCATGAAACTTGGCATGGTGTCATGACATGGCACCAACATGCTGCGATAATATTTTTGGCCGAATTGGGACAAGCTTTGGTGTAAGCTTCTTGCAAACCGGAGCTTCCCTCAAGAAGGCTTGTGGTTCCAAGAGGGAACGTGTCACCTCCATGTGCGAAACGACATACGTACACTGCCTTCTCCCGCCTTATTTTTTTACACAGCCAGATTAGACCAAATAGAAGTACCGTGCTAAATTTTGGAATTATTCCGGGCTCGTTTCGCCTTTTTTATACATTAATTGAGTTTTGGGGCATTTAATGTGCATAATTCAAATTTGAACTACAAGCACATGCTCCAGTGCACCAAAGTTGTTTGAAAATCACATGTGTGTCCGTGGGTGAATTTCTAGGTCCCATGCAAGATATGGGAGTGAAATTCAAACATCTGGGCGTCGTGGCTCGGCCGGAAAGATTGAGAAACTTGGTTATTTAATTCCTGTAATCCCAAAACACGCCGGAAAATCATGAAACTTGGCATGATGTCATGACATGGCACCAACACGCAGCGGTAATTTTTTTGCCTGAATTGGGACAAGCTTTGGTGTAAGCTTCTTGCAAACCGGAGCTTCCCTCAAGAAGTTTCGTGGTTCCGAGAGGGAACATGTCACCTCCATGTGCGAAACGACATACGTACACTGCCTTCTCTCGCCTTAATTTTTTTTACACAGCCAGATTAGACCAAATAGAAGTATCGTGCTAAATTTTGGAATTATTCCGGGTTCGTTTGGCCTTTTTATACATTAATTGAGTTTCTGGGCATTTAATGTGCATAATTCAAATTTGAACTACAAGCACATGCTCTAGTGCACCAAAGTTGTTTGAAACATCACATATGTGTCCTTGGGTGAATTTCTAGGTCCCATGCAAGAGATGGGAGTGAAATTCAAACATCTGGGCGTCGTGGCTCGGCCGGAAAGATTGAGAAACTTGGTTATTTAATTCCTGTAATCCCAAAACACGCCGGAAAATCATGAAACTTGGCATGATGTCATGACATGGCACCAACACGCAGCGGTAATTTTTTTGCCTGAATTGGGACAAGCTTTGGTGTAAGCTTCTTGCAAACCGGAGCTTCCCTCAAGAAGTTTCGTGGTTCCGAGAGGGAACATGTCACCTCCATGTGCGAAACGACATACGTACACTGCCTTCTCTCGCCTTAATTTTTTTTACACAGCCAGATTAGACCAAATAGAAGTATCGTGCTAAATTTTGGAATTATTCCGGGTTCGTTTGGCCTTTTTATACATTAATTGAGTTTCTGGGCATTTAATGTGCATAATTCAAATTTGAACTACAAGCACATGCTCTAGTGCACCAAAGTTGTTTGAAACATCACATATGTGTCCTTGGGTGAATTTCTAGGTCCCATGCAAGAGATGGGAGTGAAATTCAAACATCTGGGCGTCGTGGCTCAGCCGAAAAGATTGAGAAACTTGGTTTTTTAATTCCTGTAATTCCAAAACATGCCTGAAAATCATAAAACTTGGCATGGTCTCATGACATGGCACCAACATGTTGTGGTAATTTTTCTGTCCGATTTGCGAAGGCGCACACATTAACAATCAATAAAGTCATTTTGAACAAGTGATGTCATGTTACAAATCGGAAACGCAAGTATTATTGAAACAATGGGTGTTCGACCTACCAATTACGTGCATCCACGCGTCCCTTTTTTTTATTAGCCAGGAGGTGCCGTGCGGGGTAGCTATTTGAGTACGGGAGGCATGCGATCAGACCCCTGCGCGTGCTCGTCGGGAGGAGAGCCCTTTTGACCGCTACCCACCATGCACCTCCCTCCCAACGTCTCCATTAATGGCGCCCGAGCACCTGTTCTATACGTGGCTATATGTATCACTGGACTGAGATTTAAGAGAGAAAAATGAAAATCTGAAAAGAAAGTTTTGCATGGATCTTGATGTAAGATCCGACGGACCTATATAGCATCGACTGCGACTTATAGCAAGCATGATGAATATAAGGATGATGACATTGGATAATAATTATCTTACATATTTAGAAACATAATTAAAAAAGCCACATGCGGCAACGCCCGATATACACAAGGGCAAAAGAAGAAGGAAGCCACAGCAGGAACTAATCTCCGCGGCGGGCAGCGACGAGCTCTTTTTTGTCCTCAAGATGCTAGTTGAGAGCATCCATGGATTCCTCCACCGGCCTTCTGCACTCGATGCGCGGCATGGCATTCTCGTCCATAAGTTTCTCGATGATGATGCCGGTCCTCTTCAACAAGGAAGTGGTATGCTCTTGCTGCTCCACACTTCCAACGATCTTCGCCCTCAGCAGGTCACGCTCGGCCCGGAGCTTCGCATTGCTCTCATTTAGTTGTCGGATGACGTCGGTAGACTGTTCAAATGAGGCTTGCGGGTCATCATGCAAACTCGCCCACCTAGAGATCTGATCCCTCTGCCAAAGGACGAGGGCACGCATGCGCCTGTAAGAGTCCTCGCCTGCCTGCGAAGCAATTTCCCAGGCCGCCGCGGCGTGGGAGGACATCTCTGACGAATTCACGGTGCGGTGGGACATCTCTTCTACTTCCGTGGCGCGGCCGGACCAGTCTGTTGAATCGACGGCGCGGCGGGTCCTCTGTGCTACTTCGGCGGCACGGCCGGACCTCTCTGCTGCTACGGCCGTGCGGCGGGACATGTTGGATGCTATCGCGGAAAGGCGAGACATCTCTCGTGCTCCCGCTTCCAGGCTCGCCTCTCCCTGGTCGCAATCTCTCGACCTAGAACTCACACTGGCCATGGCGGACGCAAGGGAATGATGGTGAATGACTTGTTTGTTTTTGACTTTTTGTGGATGAGGAGTTGAGGAAGAATGTGCAGTCATCTTGGAGTAATAGTATTTATAACCGCGTAGTAATACGCTCCTAAGTGGGAAACCGTTTAGGTTTTGATCGATGTGAACAGGATTGCAATTTGGAATGTGACGGGACGCATGCTCAAAATTTACTAATGGTCATAAGTGCGGCACTATTCCTGGAAGGCGTAACGTGGGCACGTACACCTTCTCGGCCGCGTACGTGGCGTTTGCACCATAGGGTGCACCGCAATCGGCAATGTCAGCACACGTCTTTTAATTAGAACGGGTGTGCCCGTCTAGCGCACACACGTTGATCTATCTAACTGTTTCACTTTGTTGTGGCTAATCACAACTAGTTCATCCATGTGAAGTGTATGCCATCAATCGCAGACACTTTGATCTGGCTTACCCGTTTCTGTTATGTTGCCTAATCGCAATCAGTTAATCCTTGTGAAGCATATGCCCTCAATCACACACACCTTGATCTGGTTGACCGTTTCTTTTGTGTTGCCTAATCACAAACAGTTCATCCGAGTGAACCGTATGCTGTATATTGCACACGCCTTCATCTGGCTGCCCATTTCTTTTGTGTTGCCTAATCACAAATAGTTCATCTGAGTGAACTATATGCTCTATATCGCACACGCCTTCATCAGGCTGCCCATTTCTTTTGTTCCGCCCCATTGCAAATAGTTCATTGGACTGAATGGTATGCCCTGGATCGCACACGCAACTAAAATCTGAACCGTGTTTGATGCATCCTCCATTGCAAACGTTTTCACCTTTTTGACGGTTTTCATACAGCACCGTTTGCGATTACGGCATCGCACACAGTTTCTCGAAGGGTCTCTGATCGTAGTGTCGCGTTAGCAGCATCCTGCAGTAGTGTTTCCTTCCCCTACAAACCGACTCTGTACAACCCTAGACCCCTCCGGTGTGTGTATAAACCGGAGGGTTTAGTCCATAGAGGCTATCAGAATTCTCATAGGCTAGACAACTAGGGTTTAGCTATTACGATCTCCAGGTATATCAACTCTTGTAACCCCTATACTCATTGAATACAATCAAGAAGGACGTAGGGTTTTACCTCCTTTAAGAGGGACTGAACCTGGGTAAAACATTGTGTCCCCATCGTCCCTTGTTACGATTAACCCTCAGACACACAGTTCGGGACCCCCTACCCAAGATTTGTCGGTTTTGACACCGACATTGGTTCTTTCATTGGGAGTTCCATTGTGTCGTCAATAGAAGGATCGATGGCTCGCCTTTTCATCAACAACGACACCACCTCTGGAAGGAGCCTGACTTCGGGACAGGTCCTCCAACTTGGCGGTTTCACCGTGGGTACCCACACAACTGTCAAGCCGACGACGCCCCCCAAACATCACCTCTGCATCGGTCTCGAACACTCCGAAAAGATGGATCTGGCAGATGTCTCGTCCTTAACCGAGCTACTAGATCGCATTGCCGCCCTGGGGCTAGCAATGGATTATGATCGGATTGGGCTCAAACTTGATCAGAGGGAAATCAATTCCCCGCTGATCACCCATCTGGTAGCAATCATCGAGGAATGAGCCGAAAACACCTCTTCCCCTAAGTTAAAGACCGGCTATGTTCGGATCTCCGAGCCCCTCGAGACGGACACCTTCCCTCAGGACGAGACTCCATGTCTTCCGAGCCCAGGGTCAGACATAGGGCCCGGAGAGCACTTGGATCTTCCCAGGCCCGAACTGGCGACCTCAGAGATTTTTCAAGCTCCGGATTCAATCCTGGGTCGGGATACGGGTTTTAGCCCACCCACCCACCACAATCAATACTCACCAAGTAATTTAGGCCCTCCAGACATATGTGACTTAATGTATGTATGGAAGCAACCTCAGGAAATGTTCCATCACTTCTGGGCTAGATTCCTCCTTGTTAAAAACAAGATTAAAGATCACTGCGATAACGACACAGTTTCGGTTTTTCATCGTAATTGTACGGATGAGGGAATTCTGAACGCCCTTAGCCGCTGTTGCATACAGAATTTTACGAAATTATCACACTTAGTATAGAAGTACTGCGCGATGGAAAGCACATGGAAGGCCCAGAAAGCCCGGTTGGAACCCGCTGCCTTTAAGCAGCCCACTATCCGGGCAAAACGGATTCACCCTTAAGAGGCATCCGATCACACGCCCGTTGACAAGAAAAACAAACCCTTCACAGGATACAGGTCCGTTCTCGACAAATTGTTCGACAAGCCCTGTCTGATACATGCGACGCCAAGCACCGAACCAACTCACAACCTTCGGGCATGTTGGGTACTCCGGCAAGTGGCTAAAAGCGGGGAGGCTATCCTCACCAACACTACTCCAGAGAAACATTCTCCAGAAGATGATGATCTTAACATCTTTAAGGTCTTTAAGACCTTCTCTTCAAATAATTGGTGCAAAAGGGCACACCGCGACCTCGCCAAAATTAACCAAGTAACTACAATGAGCCCACGAAAGGACGCGGTAATAACCTTCACTAGTGACGATGAACCAAGGGCCTGATCAGTCCGAGCACCCGCTGCCCTGGTCTTAAAACCAATTGTGGACGGCTTTCGACTTACCAAAGTGCTCGTGGACAGCGGCAGTGGACTTAAACTCATCTATGAGGATACGCTCGACAAAATGCAAATTGATACAGCACGCATAGAGCAAAGCAGCACCACCTTTCGAGGCATCATCCCTAGTAGAGAAGCACTATGTTCGGGGAAAATCAAACTCGATATAGAATTTGGAATGCCTGAGAATTACAGGTCCTAAGAGTTTCTCTTCCACGTGGCCCCCTTCAATAGCGGATATCATGCCCTTTGGGGGTGGGACGCCTTTTCACGCTTTCAAGCCATACCCCATTAAGGGTACATGAAGCTTAAGATGCCGGGGCCTAATGGGATAATCACAATCATAAGTGATACGGATATAACACTCCGCGCCAAAAACAAAATTGCATCTCTGGCCCTAGAGGCATTATTTGAAGACTTTGCGGACGAAGAACTAACCACACTGCGA
This sequence comes from Triticum urartu, assembly GCF_003073215.2. Classification (NCBI taxonomy): domain Eukaryota; kingdom Viridiplantae; phylum Streptophyta; class Magnoliopsida; order Poales; family Poaceae; genus Triticum; species Triticum urartu. The sequence continues at coordinate 298,992,907 of NC_053028.1, forward strand.
TCCACGGTGGACAAGGACGATGTGATTCTTGATAAGAGACCCAAATCCACCTCTTTCAAACTAGCAGATGAAATGGTTAAATTTCAACTGCACCCGATGGATCCTAACAAAACAACTTCCATTGGAGCACAACTGGATCCGACGGTCGACTCCGCCCTATGAGCATTCCTGCGCAAAAATTGGGACATCTTCGCCTAGCACCCTTCAGACATGCCCGGGATCCCACGCAGACTCGCCGAGCACAGCCACAACATAATCAAAGGGTTCAAACGAGTGAAACAAACACTACGGCGATTCTCCGAACCCAAACAACAAGCTATGGGGGAGGAGCTAGCCAAACTACTCGAAGCCGGGTTCATTAGAGAAATCAAGCACCCGGATTAGCTAGCCAACTTGGACATGGTGCCGAAAAAGGATAAGTCTTGGCGCCTCTGTGTCGATTTAAAGACCACAATAAGGCCTGCCCCAAAGACCCTTTCCCATTGCCCTGCATTGACCTGATTATTGACGCAACTGCGGGACATGACTCATTGTGTTTCCTCGACTCTTACTTCGGATACCATCAAATTAAGATGAAGGAGTCCGACCAGGCCGCAATGGCGTTCATTACCCCGTACGGGCCTTTCTGTTTTAACACTATGCCTTTTGGGCTTAAAACGCTTGTGCCACCTACCAACTCGTGATTCAATCATGTTTAGAAAACCAAATTGGCAAGACAGTGGAAGCATATGTGGACGATGTGGTCATCAAGACTAAACACGTCGAATCACTAGTGGACGATCTCTGACTCACATTTGACAACCTCCGAACTTATGACATACGACTCAATCCAAAGAAATGTGTTTTCGGCGTCCCAGCTGGAAAGCTACTCGGGTTCATTGTCTCCAACAGGGGAATTGAAGCAAACCCAGACAAAATCCGAGACTTGTCACAACTGGCCATACCAACAGACTTAAAGCAGGTCCAAAAACTAGCAGGGTGCGTGGCAGCGCTAAGCCATTTCATCTCCAGATTGGGAGAAAAGGCATTACCACTATACAGACTGCTTCAACGCACCGACACCGTAGAGTGGACGGATGCGGCTACAACCGGATTGGAAGAAATAAAAAGCTTTACTAGCAGGCAACCCGATCCTAGCCGCCCCAAGTGTTGGTGAGCCTATGTTGCTTTATATATCCGCAACTCACCAGGTAGTGAGTGTCGTACTCGTCGTCAAGCGAGGGGAAGAGGGGCATAAATTCCTGATACAAAAACCAGTGTATTACGTATCGGAGGTCCTTACACCATGTAAATCCCGAGACCCTCACTACCAAAAGATAGCTTACGCAGTCTTTATGGCATCCCAAAAACTCCAGCACTACTTTCAAGAGTGCTCGATAACAGTGGCATCAGAAGTACCAGTCAATGAGATTATAAATAACAGGGATGCCACTGGCCGCATAGCCAAATGGGCCATTGAGCTCTTACCATTCGAAATAACATACAAGCCACGCCGAGCTATTAAATCTCAGGTGCTGGCCGACTTCGTCGCTGAGTGGACGGAAGCCAAGCTCCCCAAGGAGTATAGTTCATACTCCAACTAGACCATGTACTTTGACGGCTCTTAAATGCTGGCTGGACTGGGGGCTGGTGTCATTTTGACATCCCCTACAGGGGACATAGTCTGCTACATACTTCAAATTATGTACAAAAACTCCAACAACGCAGCCGAATACGAGGCACTTCTACATGGTCTCCGGATGGTTGTTTCCATGGGCATACAACGCCTAGAGGTGTGCGGCGATTCATGAAGGAAATATTCCCTAGAGGCAATAATAAAGTTATTGTTTATTTCCTTATATCATGATAAATGTTTATTATTCATGCTAGAATTGTATTAACCAGAAACATAATACATGTGTGAATACATAGACAAACAAAGTGTCACTAGTATGCCTCTACTTGACTAGCTCGTTGATCGAAGATGGTTATGTTTCCTAGCCATAGACATGAGCTGTCATTTGATTAACGGGATCACATCATTAGGAGAATGATGTGATTGACTTGACCCATTCTGTTAGCTTAGCACTTGATTGTTTAGTATGTTGTTATTGCTTTCTTCATGACTTATACATGTTCCTATGACTATGAGATTATGCAACTCCCGTTTACCGGAGGAACACTTTGTGTGCTACCAAACGTCACAACGTAACTGGGTGATTATAAAGGTGCTCTACAGGTGTCTCCGAAGGTACTTGTTGAGTTGGCGTATTTCGAGATTAGGATTTGTCACTCCGATTGTCGGAGAGGTATCTTTGGGCCCTCTCGTTAATGCACATCACTATAAGCCTTGCAAGCAATGTGACTAATGAGTTAGTTGTGGGATGATGCATTACGGAATGAGTAAAGAGACTTGTCGGTAACGAGATTGAACTAGGTATTGAGATACCGACGATCGAATCTCGGGCAAGTAACATACCGATGACAAAGGGAACAACGTATGTTGTTATGCGGTTTGACCGATAAAGATCTTCGTAGAATATGTAGGAGTCAATATGACCATCCAGGTTCCGCTATTGGTTATTGACCGGAGACGTGTCTCGGTCATGTCTACATATTTCTCAAACCCATGGGGTCCGCACGCTTAAAGTTTGGTGACGATCAGTATTATGACTTTTTGTGTTTTGATGTAGCGAAGGTAGTTCGGAGTCCCGGATATGATCACGGACATGACGAGGAGTCTCGAAATGGTCGAGACGTAAAGATTGATATAATGAACGACTATATTCGGACACCGGAAGTGTTCCGAGTGGTTTCGGATAAAAACCGGAGTACCGAGGGGTTACCGGAACCCCCCGGGGAGTTAATTGGGCCTCATGGGCCTTAGTGGGAGAAGAGGAGGGGAGGCCAGGGCAGCCGCGCGACCCCTCCCCCTCTAGTCCGAATTGGACAAGGAGGGGGGCGGCGCCCCCCTTTTTCCTTCTCCTCCTCTCTCCCTTCCTTCCCTCTCCTACTCCAACAAGGAAAAGGAGGAGTCCTACTCCCGGTGGGAGTAGGACTCCCCCCCTGGCGCGCCCTCCTCCTGGTCGGCCGCCTCCCCCCTTGCTCCTTTATATACGGGGGCAGGGGGCACCCTAGGACATACAAGTTGATCTGTTGATCTATTCCAGCCGTGTGCGGTGCCCCCCTCCACCATATTCCACCTCGGTTATATCGTAGCGGTGCTTAGGTGAAGCTCTGCATTGGTAGCAACATCATCACCGTCATCACGCCATTGTGCTGATAGAACTCTCCCGTGAAGATCTGCTGGATCGGAATTCGTGGGACGTCATCGAGCTAAACGTGTGCTGAACTCGAAGGTGTCATACGTTCGGTACTTGGATCGGTCGGATCGTGAAGACGTACGACTACATCAACCGCGTGGTGCTAACGCTTCCGCTTTTGGTCTACAAGGGTATGTGGACACACTCTCCCCTCTCGTTGCTATGCATCACCATGATCCTGAGTGTGCGTAGGAAATTTTTTGAAATTACTACGTTCCCCAACAATTCAAACCTCGTGATATCCCGGATAAATGTAGAGTTCGATGCAAACGATCCAAAAATGGCGGCGTACCGAAATGCCGTATGAAAAATATCGGCTCGGTTTGAGGGGCTTGAGTTTCATCACGTCGCTCGAGATAGTAACCAGGCAGCGGACATCCTTGCTCGAATGGGCGCCAAATGCGACCCCGTCCCACCTAACACCTTTGTGGAAAGCCTCTTTAAGCCATCCGTGGTGTGGCAGGATGAGAGCGGCAATGCCAGTCCAGACTTGATCATACCCCCAGCAGCCGAACACAATACGGATATCATCGGGGGTTCGATACCGCAATAACACCCTCTGCTCATGAAATCATGGCTGTTATCACTCCATGGACTGAACTCTTCCTGGCCTACCTTAATAGGCAGGAGATTCCTAATGATCAAAATGAGGCCCGTCGCATAGTCCGACGTTCTAAAGCCTACAAGGTCCACGAAGGTGAACTATAGAAGAAAAGCACTACCGGAGTCCTTCAAAGGTGCATCTCTGAAGAGGAGGGACGGCAACTCTTGGCTGAAATACATGCTGGTCTGGGCGTCCATCATGCCGCAGCTCAGGCCCTCGTAAGCAAGGCCTTCCGAACAGGTTTCTTCTGGCCAATGACCCGAGCAGATGCACAAGCCCTTGTACAACATTGTGTGGGATGTCAGCTTTTCGCCAATCAAAGCCATATGCCTCCCACTGCCTTAAGAACAATCCACATTACTTGGCCTTTCGCAGTCTGGGGGCTAGACATGGTCGGACCCCTTAAAGGGGGGAAGCCACAAAAAGAAATACTTACTGGTCATGGTGGATAAATTCACTAAATGGATAGAGGCCAAACCAGTAAAAACGGCTAAAGCAGGGCCAGTGATCGACTTTATATCTGGTGTAGTACACCGTTATGGTGTCCCGCATAGCATCATCACTGATACTGGCTCTAATTTTACAGCTGATGAGGTAAAGAACTGGTGTTCTAACTTGGGCATTAAACTCGACTATGCATCCGTCTACCACCCTCAAACAAATGGTCAGGTTGAAAGGGCCAATGGCTTGATAATAAGCGGCATTAAACCCAGACTGGTGCGCTCCCTACAGGAGCTAGATAAGCACTGGGTCGAGGAACTCAATTCCATACTCTGGGGGCTACGAACTATGCCTAATCGAACAACCGGATACACACCTTTTTCATGGTGTACGGCGTAGAGGTTGTCTTGCCCTGCGGCATTATTCATGAATCACCTCGAGTGCGCATGTATGAAGAGAGAGAGAGAGAGAGAGAGGCCAAGCTCGATCGGCAGGATGACCTAGACGGCCTTGAAGAGGAGTGTGATGTTGCACGAGCCTGTTCCGCATTTTATCAACAACAGGCTAGGCGATACCAAAGCAGAGAAGTGCGGGCCAAGACTTATAATGTTGGCGAACTTGTTTTGCATCTCCCAGAGAAGAAGAAGAATAAGCTCAAACCAAAATGGGAGGGGCCCTTCATCATATATGAAGTTCTCACAAGAGGAGCCTATCACCTTCGTAATGCATCGGATAATCGCCTTGAGCCAAACCCCTAGAACGCTGCTCGGCTCCGATGATTCTACGGATAGTTCGGACGCATCCTTTCTGTTATTCTAAATTTCCTTTTTTCTCTATTTCTCTCCTCTTCTTTTTAGTTTTTCCTTTTTTTTCCCCAGGGTATGTTTTGATCCGACGAACTATTAGGGGTACACGTCTATAAATGTATACACCCCACTATACCTGGGGGCTTCCTTGACGAAGCTTATTACTAAAATCTTAGGGCTTACATTGTCTATGTCGTTTGTTATACACACTTTTTGCCATTATATGCACCTCTATGACTTAAGTTTTTGCCAAGCTGGGTTGCCTCGCTCGTGTGTTTATACCCTATGTTCCCGATTGTTCGGCTAGGGCATAAAGGGAGCACCTCTGCGATAGTTACAGCCGGGTAATCCGGACATGTACCTCAGACGGGCGAAGCCGAAAGCTAGCGTTCTTAAGAGAATAATTGGTCGGCAAAAAATGACAAATCATTTACGTTTTATAACCCTTCAGAATTCATGCAGTATAGGCTCCCTATATTCGGATCAAGGCCTAAGCATGCCAACCCAGGGAAAGGAACCCTTAACGGAACTATTTTCCTTGGAAGATCTTCCTTACGTTCAAAACAGTAATATAACATAACTCCCCGAACAAAGTTTGTCTGTTTGAGCAATATGACTGGATTGCCTAGTTTTCGGACATAGGGAATGTTTCTTACATTCCAAAATGGTATCCAGAAACACTCCACCTTCTTGGTTCGGAGGCCGAAGCCGAAAGTCTGCGATGACAAGTTCGGTTGGAGATAAGTTCGGTGATAAAAGCACATTGATACATAGAATTGAACGCCTACTCTTTATCTATGCCATCTATAAGACTGTCTAAACTACAGTCTTCTTGTGAGTACTTCGCAGCTGTCATCACTTGGTCATATACCAAGTTCACGGGAATCTCTTTTCCGTCGGGTCCCTGAGGTCCAACCTGGGCCATATGGTTCGGATCGAGTCCGGTGTAGCGCGTTTTAACCATCGCCCACGCCTCCCGTGCACCTTCCCGACATGCGGATGCCTTCCATAGCTCGAAATGCCGCCGGGCACCTTTGAACAGGTTCGCCAACCCCTCCATACTTTCTGGAGGGGCATCGAACGGCCATAAAGTGTTCGCCATACTTTTCATAGCTTCCTGGGCTCGTTCATGCACCACGGACAGTTCCTTAAGCACGTCGCCTCGAAATCCGGATACTTCCTCTTCAGGCCGACCGGTTAGCAGACCTGCAACAACAACAAAGTTGTGAAAATCCGAACTATGGGATACTATGAATCCTTTGGATAGGTCAAAAGGTCATATCGAATATGCCGCCTTTCAACTTCTTATTTTCTTTCTGTGCGGCCGATAACTGAGCCTTTAATCTCTTTATCTCTTCGGCTTGTTTATCTTTTTCCTCTTCGAGCTTTTTTTCTTTTTATCGGTGGTCACTGTGGCTTTCTTCATATCCGCCAGCTCCATGGTGACGGCATTCAGCTTCGTCTGGTTTGTTTTCAGCTCCTGGGATAGTGCATTGTTCTTCTCCCTAAGAACCTGCAAGTCATAACGATCCTTAAATCGGTTGGCCTAAACCAATTCAAGTCTCGGGGGCTACTGCATATATCTATTAAATTTGCACAAGTTATTACCTGCATATCCTTTGAGAATAGATGCGTAACTCCAGCAAGTCCGTCCCGGGCTGCCCGGATATATGCATCCATGGAGCTGAGGGCGGTGAATTCATGTTTAGTAAAAACTAGAGCGTGCATGGCCTTTTTTAGTCGGCGATGATTCATCACACTCTCCACCTCCAAATTTGTGACAGATACGTCATCCGAATCCTCGTGAGGGGGTGGATCTGGTACTGTATCAGCTCTCATCTTGATTGATGAGCCTGGGGCCGGGTTAACCGATACACGGCTAGTAGGACGTTTACCCACGGTTTGTCGTGTGCTCCTCCTAACATAAAGGCGGAGGAGAAGTTCTACGATTTCATCTCATGCTTAGGCACATATCAAAAGATGCACCTCTTTGAAGACGGAGGGGGCTCGGCGGTGCTTCCGGCTTCCTTTCGTTTCGAACGATCACCCTGCGTAGAGGCCGCTCTCAATGGAGTACATCCTGTGGAGCGCCGATCCTATAAAACACATTTCGATGTGAGGGATAGGGTGTAAACATGGGCTCCTTTCTGAGGAAGTTTTTTGAATACTTACGATGGAGAAGGGATAAATATGCGTGTAGTCGACCGTAATTGCCACCTCTGAGCCGTCAAGGCTCGCCTAATAAAATACCCCATCATCAAACTCTATGTATATATCAAGATCCTCGCGGAAGCCGGGGTCTTCGTTGCGAGCATGATCCTCTGGTTGTGGGGAGGGACAATGAATGTTCTCGACCTCCTTCCTTCATAACTGTTTCAAGACAACAAGAACAATTTGATTAGCATACCTCGATAATGAGGTGGAATAGTGCTGATAATCAGAAAAACTTACCCATTCAATGGGGTTGTACATGGAAAAGCCTTCTCAGTAGTTTAAGCGAAGAAAGTCTTCTTTCTCCCCCTTATACAGATCGGCCAGTTTGGCCGGGGTATCTGGGCCCTTGCATCTGTAGCGAGACGTGTCGTCTTCTCTGTTATAACACCATAAAGGAGTTACTCTGGACTGAAGGTGATGAATACATCGTTTTATTGTGATGGCCATAACTTCGATTATCGAGAGCTCGGAATGAGCCAGTAATCTGACCTTATTGACCAACCTCTTTACTTCTGCACTGTCTTCCTCCTTGGGACTCCGGGGGCGCCAATTGAGGCGTTTCTTTAAAGGAGCACTGGATAATTCGGGGAGGTCGCACCGAACTAGGTCCAAAAGGGGGGCGTCCTCAATATAGAACCATTCCGAAGACCATTCTTGGGATATCTCCTTGGGAGTTCCAATAGGGTAGCCTTATCCGGCTATGCGCCATACTTCGGCGCCGCCCACTTCAAATATGGAAGCCCCTTGATGGCGAGGGACGAGGCAAAAGAACTTTCTCCATAGTTCGAAATGTGCCTCGCATCCCAGAAACAGTTCGTAGAGAGCGACAAAGCCCGAGATGTGTAGAATCGAACCTGGGTGAGATTGTGTAGTTGGATTCCGTAGAACTCCAACAGGCCCCTAAGAAAGGGATGGATTGGGAATCCTAAGCCCCGCAAGAGAAACGAAACGAATCATACCCTCTCCTCCTTGTTGGGGTTGGGGAAATTTTCTGCTAGCACGTCATTGCCGATCAAGGCTAATCTCGCTCGCATATGGACTAGATCTATGAGAGGGAGATATCCATGTGTCTGAAGTCCACTCAGCTGAAGATGGGACACGGAGCAGCTCCGCCAATCACCCTCTTGAGGGCCATGAGGGCGTGAAGAAGAGCTGGGAGCGCTGGCCATGATTTGAAGTTTTCTGTGGCTAGTTCTGATGTTCTCTACACGATGTGGATGGCACTTGGGGATCTAACCTCTTTATATAGGCGCCGTCCCAGTGTGGTCAGGGGTTTATTTGTAAAACATTATGGACCGTTCGCATTCATCCGGTGTGTGGAAATCGAGGTGATGACAAAAAAGGAGTCATAAAGGCAGAACATGAAAGTCAGGGCCGGATTGTTATCCATCCGAGGTATAATGAAGAACCAGCCTTGCAAAAGCCGAAGACAGAAGCTGGATAGTACATCGTCATTTGAAGGTCAGTTTGGGGGCTACTGAGGGAGTCCTGGATTAGGGGGTCCTCGGGTGTCCGGACTATTTGATATGGGTCGGACTGATGGGTCTTGAAGATGAAAGCAGAAGATTTTCCCCCGTGTCCGGGTAGGACACCTGTATGCGTGGAAGGCAAGTTTGGTGTCCGGATATGTTATGTCCTTCCCCTACAAACCAACTCTGTACAACCCTAGACCCCTCTGTTGTGTATATAAACTAGAGGGTTTAGTCCATAGAGGCTATCAGAATGCTCATAGGCTAGACAACTAGGGTTTAGCTATTACGATCTCGAGGTAGATCAACTCTTGTAACCCCTATACTCATTGAATACAATCAAGCAGGATGTAGGGTTCTACCTCCTTTAAGAGGGCCCGAACTGTTGGGGAACGCAGTAATCTCAAGAAAATCCCTACGCACATGCAAGATCATGGTGATGCATAGCAACAAGAGGGGAAGAGTGTTGTCCATGTACCCTCGTAGACCATAAGTGGAAGCGTTATGACAACGCAGTTGATGTAGTCGTACATCTTCATGACCGATCCTAGTACCGAAACTATAGCACCTCCGTGATTTGCACACATTCGGCTCGGTGACGTCCCACAAACTCACGATCCAGCAGAGTGTCGAGGGAGAGATTCATCAGCACGACGGCGTGATGACGGTGATGATGATGCTACCGGAACAGGGCTTCGCCTAAGCACCGCTACGATATGACCGAGGTGGATTATGATGGAGGGGGGCACCGCACACGGCTAAGAGATCAATGATCAACTCGTGTGTCTATGGGGTGCCCCATCCCCCGTATATAAAGGAGTGGAGGAGGGGGAGAGCCGGCCCTCTACTATGGTGCGCCCTGGGGAGTCCTACTCCCACCGGGAGTAGGATTCCCCCCTTCCATGTAGTAGGAGTAGGAGAAGGAAAGGGAAGAGAGAAGAGAAGGAAGGAGGGGGCGCCGCCCCTCCCCCTAGTCCAATTAGGACTAGGCCTTGGGGGGCTCGGCCTGCCCTAGGCAGCTGATACGTCTCCCTCGTATCTACTTTTCCAAACACTTTTTCCCTTGTTTTGGACTCTAACTTGTATGATTTGAATGGAAGTAACCAGGACTGACGCTGTTTTCAGCAGAACTACCAAGATGTTGTTTTATGTGCAGAAAACAAAAGTTCTCGGAATGACCTGAAACTCTACGGAATATCTTACAATAAATAATAAAAAATCCTCGCCAAAGATGAAGACCAGGGGGCCCACACCCTGTCCACGAGGGTGGGGGCGCGCCCGCCTACCTCGTGGGCCCCCTGGAGACCTCCTGACTCCAACTCCAACTCTATATATTTGCTTTCAGGGAGACAAAATAGGAGAGAAGATTTCATTGCGTTTTACGATACGGAGCCGCTGCCAAGCCCTAAAACCTCTTGGGAGGGCTGATCTGGAGTCCGTTCGGGGCTCCGGAGAGGGGGAGTCGTCGCCGTCGTCATCATCAACCATCCTCCATCACCAATTTCATGATGCTCACCGCCGTGCGTGAGTAATTCCATCATAGGCTTGCTGGACGGTGATGGGTTGGATGAGATTTACCATGTAATCGGGTTAGTTTTGCTAGGGTTTGATCCCTAGTATCCACTATGTTCTGAGATTGATGTTGCTATGACTTTGCTATGCTTAATGCTTGTCACTAGGGCCCGAGTGCCATGATTTCAGATCTGAACCTATTATGTTTTCATCAATACATGAGAGTTCTTGATCCTATCTTGCAAGTCTATAGTCACCTATTATGTGTTATGATCCGTTAACCCCGAAGTGACAATAATCAGGATACTTACCGGTGATGACCGTAGTTTGAGGAGTTCATGTATTCACTATGTGTTAATGCTTTGTTCCGGTTCTCTATTAAAAGGAGGCCTTAATATCCCTTAGTTTCCATTAGGACCCCGCTGCCACGGGAGGGTAGGACAAAAGATGTCATGCAGGTTCTTTTCCATAAGCACGTATGACTATATTCGGAATACATGCCTACATTACATTGATGAATTGGAGCTAGTTCTGTGTCACCCTATGTTATGATTGTTACATGATGAACCACATCCGGCATAATTATCCATCACTGATCCGATGCCTACGAGCTTTCCATATACTGGTTTACGCTTATTTACTTTCCCGTTGCTATTGTTACAATCACTACATAATACCAAAAATATTACTTTGCTTTCATTACTCTTTTGTTACCGTTACCACCACTATCATATTACTTTGCTGCAGATACTAAGTTTCCAGGTGTGGTTGAATTGACAACTCGGATGCTAATACTTGAGAATATTCTTTGGCTCCCCTTGTGTCGAATCAATAAATTTGGGTTGAATACTCTACCCTCGAAAGCTGTTGTGATCCCCTATACTTGTGGGTTATCAAGACTAATTTTTGGCGCCGTTGCCGGGGAGCATAGCTCTATTCTTTGAGTCACTTGGGATTTATATCTGCTGGACACTATGAAGAATTTGAAAGGCGCTAAGACAACAATTTATCCCTCAACTACGAGGGGAGGTAAGGAACTGCCATCTAGCTCTGCACTTGATTCACCTTCTATTATGAGTAAGCTTGCGACACCTAAACCTGCTACTGCTATTCGTTCTGATATGGCGCATGTTATTGATGATGCTACTTCTGCTATACATGATACTTATGATGAAACTACTTCTATGATTGATGCTACTGTGCCACTTGGTGATTTTCTCGAGGAATGACTTGCTAGGGCTAGAGAGATTGACAATATTGAACCTGATTATGATGATGAAAGTGATGATGAAGAATCACTTGTTATTCCTGAGGGTTATTTATTTGATCAAGAAGCTTCTTTAGCTATTTTAGCTTGCAAAGATAGATATGAACTCAAAAGGTTGGTAGCTAAGTGGAATAAGCAATCTCTAAATGCTAGGATGAAACCTGACCTGCTTTTGCTACTTCACCTATCTGTGTTACTGATAAGGATTATGAATTCTCTGTTGATCCTAATATAATTACTTTAGTTGAATCTGATCCTTTTCATGGCTATGAATCTGAAACTGTTGTGGCACATCTTACCAAATTAAATGATATAGCCACCCTGTTCACTAATGATGAGAGATCTCGCTACTTTTATATCCTTAAAATATTTCCATTCTCATTAAAGGGTGATGCTAAGATATGGTTTAATTCTCTTGATCCTGGTTGCGTGCGTAGCCCCCGGGATATGATTTACTACTTCTCTGCTAAATATTTCCCTGCTCATAAGAAACAAGTTGCTTCAAAGGAAATATACAACTTTGTGCAAATTAAAGAAGAGAGTCTCCCACAAGTTTGGGGGAGGCTTCTCAAGTTACTTAATGCTTTGCCTGATCATCCTCTTAAGGAAAATGAAATACTTGATATCTTTTATAATGGACTAACCGATGCTTCCAGAGATTACCTGGATAGTTGTGTTGGTTCTCTTTTCAGGGAAAGAACACCGGATGAAGCTGAAATCTTATTGAATAATATGTTGACAAATGAAAATAATTAGGCACCTCCTGAGCCAGCTCCTGCTCCCATTAATGATCCTATTCCTAAACTAACTCCGAAGAAGAGAGGTGTTCTATTTCTCAGTCCCGAAGATATGCAAGAGGCAAAGAAATCTATGAAAGAAAAAGGTATTAAAGCTGAAGATGTTAAGAATTTACCTCCTATTGAAGAAATACATGGTCTTAATTTACCGCCTGCCGAAGAAACATATGATCTTGATCCTTTACTTATTGAAGAACCTCCAGACCTTGATAACCCGACACGGGTAGTAAAGGTAAATTATCTCTATAGATATGATAGAGTTGAAATCCCTCCTCCTAAAATTGCTAGTCAATGCTTGGATGAGTTTGATAATTTTATGTTTAAGCAAGAAGACTTCAATGCTTATTTTGGTAGACAATTAAAACAAGATGCTTATATGATTAAATACTTGGGTGATTATATGACTAGTATTAGAGGTGAACTTAAACTTGTTAGCAAACATGCTTCTATGGTTACCACTCAAGTAGAACAAGTACTTAAAGCTCAAAAGGAATTGCTCAATGAGATGAATAGTAAGAAAAATGATTATGCTGTTAAAGTGGCTACTAGAACTGGTAGAATGACTCGGGAACTTTTGTATCCTGAAGGCCACCCTAAGAGAATTGAGCAAGATTCTCAGAGAAATAATATTGATGCACCTAGTTCTTCTAAAAAGAAGAAAAAGAAAAATGATAGAACTATGCAAACTTCTAGTGAACCTATTGCTGAACCACCTGATAATCCAAATGATATCTCTATGTCTGATGCTGAAACACAATCTAGCAATGAACATGAACCTAATGAAAATGTTAATGATGATGTTCATAATGATGCTCAACCTAGTAATGATAACGATGTAGAAATTGAACCTGCTGTTGATCTTGATAACCCACAATCAAAGAATCAACGTTATGATAAGAAAGACTTTGTTGCTAGGAAACATGGTAAAGAAAGAGAGCCTTGGGTTCAGAAACCCATGCCTTTTCCTCCCAAACCATCCAAGAAAAAGGATGATGAGGATTTTGAGCACTTTGCTAAAATGATTAGACCTATCTTTTTGCATATGCAATTGACTGATATGCTCAAAATGAATCCTTACGCTAAGTACATGAAAGATATTGTTACAAATAAAAGAAAGATACCAGAAGCTGAAATTTCCACCATGCTTGCTAATTATACTTTTAAGGGTGGAATACCAAAGAAACTTAGAGATCCAGGAGTACCTACTATACCATGCTCCATTAAAAGAAACTATGTTAAAACTGCTTTATGTGATCTTGGAGCCGGTGTTAGTGTTATGCCTCTCTCTTTATATCGTAGACTTTACTTGAATAAGTTGACACCTACTGAAATATCTTTGCAAATGGCTAATAAATCAACTGCTATACCTGTCGGTATTTGTGAGGATGTGCCTGTTATGGTTGCAAATGTTACTATTTTAACGGACTTTGTTATTCTTGATATTCCCGAGGACGATAGTGTGTCTATTATTCTTGGAAGACCTTTTCTTAATACTACAGGGGCTGTTATTGATTGCAACAAAGGCAATGTCACTTTTCATGTTAATGGTAATGAGCATACGGTACACTTTCCGAGGAAACAACCTCAAGTTCATAGTATCAATTCTATCGGAAAAATTCCATCGATTATATTTGGAGGTTTTGAATTTCCTCTTCCTACTATCAAGAAGAAATATGATATACTTATTATTGGGGATGTGCATATCCCTGTTGAGGTAACCTAGTGTTATTCGAAATTTCTCCGGTTTCATGTTAATCGAATGAGTTTGTTAACAAGACTTGATCAACCTTGTTAGTTGATTCCTTTTGATGAGCATGAGATGGATGAAACTAGAAGCACAACCTTCTGTACCCTCTCTATACTTTTTGTTATTTAGTTGAAATAAAGTAAAAATAGTATTTTCTGTCTGTTTCCTGATTTATCCGTGCAATATAAAAATGTCCCGAAAATAAAAGTCCTCGGAATGACATGCCAATTTAATATGATTTTATTGAGAATATTTGAGGATTTATGGTGCAAAAATTACCGCGGGGGGAGTTGCCACCTGGTCACGAGGGTGGAGGGCGCGCCCTACCCCCCTAGGCGCGCGCCCTGCCTCATGGGCCCATGGTGGCCCTCCTCCACTTATTCATGCACTCATCCTCTTCTTCTTCCTCCCACAAACACGAAAAACCAACTCAAGCATGAGTTCCAGCCCTCTTTGCTGCCATTTTTTATCTCCTTGCTCAAAGCACCTCTCACAAAACTGCTTGGGGAGATTGTTCCTTGGTATGTGACTCCTCCATTGGTCCAATTAGTTTTTTTTCTAGTGCTTTATTCATTGCAAATTTTTGCTGCTTAGGTGACCCTGTTCTTGAGCTTGCATGTCAAATTTATATGGTCAAAAGTAGTTTTGATGCATGATATAGGCTCTAGGCACTTGTAGGAGTGGTTGCTATCAATATTATTGAGTTTGGTTTACTTTTATTTTGAAGTTACTAAAAATTTCAGAATTTTTCAGAAAATGATGAGGAGACTTTTGAGGGGCTCATCGAGCCAAAGCTCGAAGGAGAAGGCACCGAAGCCTAAGTATAATTTGCCTCGCACCGCGGAGGTTCGGGCGTGTGAATGGCCTTCTGAGGATTTCTTAAGAGCAGCCGGGATTTATGAAGATTTTCATGAGTTGGCTCAGACTGCAGGCCTTACCGCTTTCCTCTACGACCAATGCGATTAGTATCTCTTGCTCACAAATACCTTTGTGCAAAACTTTCATTTTCATTCTAGGAACTCACCACCTACGGTGGAATTTCATTTATATGATGAGCATAAGGAGATGTCACTTTATGATTTCTGTCGGACTTGTTTAGTCCCTTTTGGGGGCAAGACAGAAGAACCACATCGTGATGATGTGGAGAGATTTATTGACACTATCACTATAGGGGAAACAAGGAAGGTTTCCGATGCACGAATCACTAGCATACATTTTCCTGTTTTACGCTACTTTGCATTATTTGCTAGTCGTTGCTTAATTGTTCACGGAAACTATGGAAACCTGAGTATCCCTGATATTATCATTTTGCACCACGGCTTATACGGTGATAACTCTTTTAGTATGGGCGGCATTATTGCTAGACGGTTAAGTATGAACCGTACTAAGGGTCCCATCTTTGGAGGCATCTATGCTACACGCCTAGCTGCACATTTTAACATACCTATTAGGCATGCTGAGAAGGAAGAGAAAGTGTTGCCCCGTGTTTATCTAGATTATAAAAGTATGGTAGCACATGATTTTATTGTTAAGAATAGGGAAGGAGAGCTTAAATATCAATTGTTCTTTAATAAACATCATCCTGAGACTATTACCTCGCCTGCTCCTTCTTTGTTTGATTTGACTGTAGGCACGTACCTTGTTCCGTTGGCGGCTATTCACGCCTACCGGAACCCTGCACCAGCCCCGAAACTGGAACCACAAGAGGAGCCTCCACGACAGTCTGTTTATTCTTGGGATCCGGAGATGGTTGTCAGCCAATGGCAGTCAGAGTCTTCTTCGTCGCAGTACGACCCCAGCTACACCTACAGGTATCCGCCAGGGTATCCCTGGCAATAAACCAACTTAGACCAAAAGCCTAAGCTTGGGGCAGTACGTATTTCTCACTGACATTACATTTATGTTCACACACTCATTGCTAGATGTCGGTGTTCATACTTTTTCATTGTATCATCCATGCTAGTTTATTTCCTTTTATGATTTCTTCTTGTGTGTTTGATAAACCTTAAGAAAAACCAAAAAAATTAGTAGTAGTTTACTTTTCTTGCTGTAGTAATAATTAAAAAGAAAAACCCAAAAATATTTCCTGTTCTTCTTTTGCTTGTTGGGAGCTTTCCCGTGTAAATAGTTTTATTTCTTTTCTTTTCTTTGGGGGTCAGTAGGAGAAGAGCATGATTAAATTGTTGAAGTGGCTCTTATATGCTTTATTGTTGATTTAACCAAGAGCCCATATTGCTTTGTCTTCTCCTGTTTATTGAATGCTCGTAGATTCCATCTTAGTACAATGCACGTGCACTCTTATTATTATTCACATCATTCGGTCATGCAAGTGAAAGGCAATTATGATGATATATGATGGACTGACTGAGATGAGAAAATCTGGTATGAAATCAACCTCTTCTGTTTTTGTAAATATGATGACTTCATCGTTCTTGATTCAGCTTGTTATGAATAAACATGTTTGCGATGGCAATTAGAGATCATAGTTGCTTGTGCCATGCTTGATTAGCTATGAGTTATAATGGTTTACCTTGCGTGCCAACATGCTATTGAGATGGTTATGATGTGGTATGATGGGGTGGTATCCTCCTTTGAATGATTTAAGTGACTTGACTTGGCACATGTTCACGCATGTAGTTGAAACAAATCAACATAGCCTTCACGATATTTATGTTCATGGTGGATTATATCCTACTCATGCTTGCATCCAATGTTTATTAATTTTAATGCATGTACATGGCTGTTGTCGCTCTCTAGTTTGTCACTTCCCAGTCTTTTGCTAGCCTTCACCTGTACTAAGCGGGAATACTGCTTGTGCATCCAGTCCCTTAAACCCCAAAGTTATTCCAGATGAGTCCACTATACCTTCCTATATGCGGTATCTACCTGCCGTTCCAAGTAAATTGTATGTGCCAAACTCTAAACCTTCAAATAATCATCATGTTTTGTATGCTAGAATAGCTCATGTATCAACTAGGGCTGTCTGTATCTTCCATGCTAGGCGGGTTATTCTCAAGAGGAGTGGACTCCGCTCCTCACTTACGAGAAAATGGCTGGTCACCGGGATGCCCAGTCCCATGCTTTATGCAAACTAAATCAAAATAATTGCAAAACAAAACTCCCCTGGGATTATTGTTAGTTGGAGGCACTCGTTGTTTCGAGCAAGCCATGGATTGATGTTTGTTGGTGGAGGGGGAGTATAAACTTTACCATTCTGTTTGGGAACTGCCTATAATGTGTGTAGCATGGAAGATATCGCCATCTCTTGGTTGTTATGTTGACAATGAAAGTATACCGCTCAAAATATTATTCACCTCTATTTCAAAACCGAGCTCTAGCACCTCTACAAATCCCTGCTTCCCTCTGTGAAGGGCCTATCTATTTACTTTTATGTTGAGTCATCACCCTCTTATTAAAAGCACTAGCTGGAGAGCGCAGCTGTCATTTGCATTCATCACTGTTAATTTATATTGGCTGTGACTATGATTGCATCTCTTTTACCATGAATTACAATGTCTAGTCAGTCCTTGATCTTTAAAGGTGCTTTGCATTTATGTTTTGAGGTCTCAGAAAGGGCTAGCGAGATACCATCTTGTTATATCATATTATGATTGTTTTGAGAAAGTGTTGTCATCCGAGATTTATTATTATGGCTTGCTAGTTGATTATGCTATTGATATGGGTAATCATGAGACCTGAGAATTATTGCAAATGTGGTTAGTTATAATCTTTATTGAAAACTTAAATGCTAGCTTGACATATTTATAACAACAAGAGCAAACAGAGTTTGTAAAAGTTTTTCTATATTTCTTTCAGTTTGTCAACTGAATTGCTTGAGGACAAGTAAGGGTTTAAGCTTGGGGGAGTTGATACGTCTTCGTCGTATCTACTTTTCCAAACACTTTTGCCCTTGTTTTGGACTCTAACCTGTATGATTTGAATGGAAGTAACCAGGACTGACGTTGTTTTCAGCAGAACTGCCATGATGTTGTTTTATGTGCAGAAAACAAAAGTTCTCGGAATGACCTGAAACTCCACGGAATATCTTACAATAAATAATAAAAAAATCCTCGCCAAAGATGAAGACCAGGGGGCCCACACCCTGTCCACGAGGGTGGGCCCCCCTAGGGCGCGCCCGCCTACCTCGTGGGCCCCCTGGAGACCTCCTGACTCCAACTCCAACTCTATATATTTGCTTTCAGGGAGACAAAATAGGAGAGAAGATTTCATTGCGTTTTACGATACGGAGCCGCTGCCAAGCCCTAAAACCTCTTGGGAGGGCTGATCTGGAGTCCGTTCAGGGCTCCGGAGAGGGGGAGTCGTCGCCGTCGTCATCATCAACCATCCTCCATCACCAATTTCATGATGCTCACCGCCGTGCGTGAGTAATTCCATCGTAGGCTTGCTGGACGGTGATGGGTTGGATGAGATTTACCATGTAATCGGGTTAGTTTTGCTAGGGTTTGATCCCTAGTATCCACTATGTTCTGAGATTGATGTTGCTATGACTTTGCTATGCTTAATGCTTGTCACTAGGGCCCGAGTGCCATGATTTCAGATCTGAACCTATTATGTTTTCATCAATACATGAGAGTTCTTGATCCTATCTTGCAAGTCTATAGTCACCTATTATGTGTTATGATCCGTTAACCCCGAAGTGACAATAATCGGGATACTTACCGGTGATGACCGTAGTTTGAGGAGTTCATGTATTCACTATGTGCTAATGCTTTGTTCCGGTTCTCTATTAAAAGGAGGCCTTAATATCCCTTAGTTTCCATTAGGACCTCGCTGCCACGGGAGGGTAGGACAAAAGATGTCATGCAAGTTCTTTTCCATAAGCACGTATGACTATATTCGGAATACATGCCTACATTACATTGATGAATTGGAGCTAGTTCTGTGTCACCCTATGTTATGACTGTTACATGATGAACCACATCCGGCATAATTATCCATCACTGATCCGATGCCTACTAGCTTTCCATATACTGCTTTACGCTTATTTACTTTCCCGCTGCTATTGTTACAATCACTACATAATACCAAAAATATTACTTTGCTTTCATTACTCTTTTGTTACCGTTACCACCACTATCATATTACTTTGCTGCTAAACACTTTGCTGCAGATACTAAGTTTCCAGGTGTGGTTGAATTGACAACTCAGCTACTAATACTTGAGAATATTCTTTGGCTCCCCTTGTGTTGAATCAATAAATTTGGGTTGAATACTCTACCCTCGAAAGCTGTTGCGATCCCCTATACTTGTGGGTTATCAGCAGCCCCTCCCTCTCTCCCCTAAAGCCCATTAGGGCCCATATACTCCCCGGGGGGTTCCGGTAACCTCCCGGTACTCTAGAAAATGCCCGAACTCACCTGGAACCATTCCGATGTCCAAACATTAGGCTTCCAATATATCGATATTTACGTCTCGACCATTTACTCCTCATCATGTCCGTGATCAAATCTGGGACTCCGAACTACCTTCGGTACATCAAAACACATAAACTCATAATACTGAACGTTAAGCGTGCGGACCCTACGGGTTCGAGAACTATGTAGACATGACCAAGACACGTCTCTGGTCAATAACCAATAGCGAAACCTGGATGTTCATATTGGCTCCCACATATTCTACGAAGATCTTTATTGGTTAAACCGCATAACGATATATGTTATTCCTTTTGTCATTGGTATGTTACTTGCCCGAGATTCGATCGTCGGTATCTCAATACCTAGTTCAATCTCGTTACCGGCAAGTCTCTTTACTCGCTCCATAATGCTACATCTCGTAACTAACTCATTGGCTACATTGCTTGCAAGGCTTATAGTGATGTACATTACCGAGAGGGCCCAAAGATACCACTACGACAATCGGAGAGACAAATCCTAATCTCGGTCTATGCCAACTCAACAAACACCATTGGAGACACCTGTAGAGCACCTTTATAATCACCCAGATACATTGTGACGTTTGGTAGCACACAAAGTGTTCCTCCGGTATTCGGGAGTTGCATGATCTCATAGTCATAGGAACATGTATAAGTTATGGAGAAAGAAGTAGCAACAAACTGAACGAGCATCGTGCTAAGCTAACGGATGGGTCTAGTCAATCACATCATTCTCTAATGATGTGATCATGTTAATCAAATGACAACTCATGTCTATGGTTAGGAAACATAACCATAATTGATTCAACGAGCTAGTCAAGTAGAGGCATACTAGTGACATTCTGTTTGTCTATGTATTCACACATCTACTAAGTTTCCGGTTAATACAACTCTAGCATGAATAATAAACATTTATCATGATATAAGGAAATATAAGTAACAACTTTATTATTGCCTCTAGGGCATATTTCCTTTAGTCTCCCACTTGCACTAGAGTCAATAATCTAGTTCACATCGCCATGTGATTTAACACCAATAGTTCACATTACCATGTGATTAACACCCATAGTTCACATAGCCATGTGACCAACACTCAAAGGGTTTACTAGAGTCAGTAATCTTAGTTCACATCACCATGTGATTAACACCCAAACAGTACTAAGGTGTGATCATGTTTTGCTTGTGAGAGAAGTTTAGTCAATGGGTCTGCCAAATTCAGATCCGTGTGTATTTTGCAAATTCCTATGTATACAATGCTCTGCACGGAGCCACTTTAGCTAATTGGTCCCACTTTCAATATGTATCCGGATTGTGACTTAGAGTCATCCAGATCAGTGTCAAAGCTTGCATCGACGTAACTCTTTACGACAAACTCTTTATCACCTCCATAACCGAGAAATATTTCCTTAGTCCTCTAAGGATAATTTTGACCATTGTCCAGTGATCCACTCCTGGATTACTTTGGTACCTCCCTGCTAAACTGATAGCAAGGCACACATCACGTCTGGTACACAGCATTGCACACATGATAGATCCTATGGCTGAAGCATAGGGAACACCTTTCATTTTCTCTCTATCTTCTGCAGTGGTCAGGCATTGAGTCTGACTCAACTTCACACCTTGTAACATAGGCAACAACCCTTTCTTTGCTTGATCCATTTTGAACTTCTTCAAAACTTTATCAAAGTATGTGCTTTGTGAAAGTCCAATTAAGCGTCTTGATCTATCTCTATAGATCTTGATGCTCAATATATAAGCAGCTTCACCGAGATCTTTCATTGCAAAATTCTTATTCAAGTATCCTTTTATGCTTTCCAGAAATTCAGTATCATTTCTGATCAACAATATGTCATCTACATATTTAGATATATTAAAAATGAGCACCCTCCCAGCCCTCTCAAGCCATTAGTTTTCAGCCATTGGATCCTTAATTCAATGCATTTATGGCCGTTAGATATGCTCTGGATCGCCCTCGGTTCGTTGTTAACATCTGCCAAGTGTTATGGGCCGCTACTCTGGTCGCATTTTTTGGCCTATGTGGTAAACTTCAGCCTAATGGGTCATTGCCCTCTTCCAGACCCGTAGCAGCATAAGTGCCTTTTTCCAAAAAAAAATACATTATCTCAATCGGCAGAGTCACGTGCCTCCCATCCCTTCGCTCGGCGGCTCTCTCCAGATGCGATCGGCCTGCGTGACGACCGATGCTGGACTAGAGCAAAGATCCATGGCGACCGCGCTGGTTCGTGAGGCGCCGCGTTGGGCAATGGGGCACTGGGTTGGCTCGATCCGTTCGATTGCACAGCGCGGGATGATGGTCTGTGGCGGCAAACATGCATCCGTCCTTTGAAGTTCTATTGCCAACTAACGATGATTGATGGAGAGTTTAATCGGCCATTACTACCAGTCAATGCGCGGACTGCTGGTTATTGTAGGTCAGTTACAGTTGGTGATTTGTAATTTTCATTCAACTTATACACGCCTATATCATCCCAACTGTGCCGCTGCTCGTTCCCCACGCTCCTCACTCCCGAAAACCAATCTCAAGCAACAATATGTTATTCTCATGTCTCCAATCTGTTCCAATTCTTCCTATTTCCTGCATCTCCTCTTCCCTAATCCTTCCTCCAATTTTGGAATTTGTTCTGTTTACTGATGTTGTTCTTCGTGCCCACGAAAAAAACGCAGGTTCTGTACAAGACGAGTCAGGCACACACTATTGGCTTTCTTACCTTTTTTCTAGCTGAATCTGTCGATATCCAATGGTTACCGGACAGGTTAGTATGAGTTTGCTCTTATGTCTCGTTTAACTAAATTTATGCCTAAGCTCAATATATGTGTCTATGTACTTTCTAATCTTATGATGTGATGTTACTCTAACTATTTAAAATAATTGCATCCTATCGAGCAGGTTATTTAGAAAGTGAAAAATGCGAGAAAGAATTGTACAAGGCGTTGATGCGTCGACATCACACTGTGAATCAAATGAAAATATTGTGGGTCACTCCGACGTTGTTGTTCGCCGCCGTCGCACTGGCTTTTGCATGTGGTGTTCCTCTCCTTGCTGTACTAGGGAGGAGGGACCATGGTTCTTGTTGCATCCTACTCACTTAGGTGAGCACGTTTTTTGATTGACTTCTGGATCAACTTGAAACTGGGATGTTAGGTTTCTTGCTTTTCCTCATGATAGTCGTTTTTCTGTCAGATGAGATCTCACATTAGTTCTGTGTTCCATCTAAGAGACATAGTAAGGTTTTTGAAGCTCTGATGTTTACTATAGACGGTGTGTGGGGTAGCTGAAAGATTGAGAATCTGTATGTAGCTGTGGCTAATGAAGCTGACTTGCACTCCCCAATTGTGTTACGATATGCCATGACATGTACTCTATTTTTTGTGATGAGAATTGCTCTGAATATACATCCACGTTAAAGATCTCAGTATATATATGGCAAAAATTATTTATAATGTGATTTATTCTGAATATACAAGTTGTGAGCATTAAGAAATATCCTCCAATTTTGCGTTCAAATTAATAAATATCCAGTAGACCAATAGGTCGTCAGCTTTGTAGTCCTATTGCCCCGATTCTTCAAGAGTTCATGTGTGCTATTATGATAACATATTATAGATTTGTAAATGATAATTACAATCATATTTAAATAGGAAACCCTTTTACATATATGAGTACATGTAGCTAGAGGGGAATCAAAGCAGGTTGTGACATGTTTGTCTAATGAAGTCTAACACACGCAGAGTTCAGGCTAAGAGAACAACGAGTAGGTCAGACATGAGAATGATGGTGAAGGACTTTTACAGATCATCTGTCCGTTGATTTTCCATAAGACTCAAACCAACTTCACAATACATAATTCAGTTCATGCCAAATTGCAAATCTAACTTCCATGTTTCGTGTCTCCACATATTTACATAATATCCTATATAACTTCCATTTTCATGTCTTCGTATACTTGCAAAAATTCCTGCCATTTTATAGCAATAATGGACGGTCGCAGCAACGCGCGCCAGTATGATCTAGTAATATCAGAAATGCTACAGAGCTCCCACTCACTTTCTTGTAAATACAGGCTTCTCCAAAAGTCTGTATAAAACCATATGCTTTGATCACACTATCAAAGCGTATATTCCAACTCCGAGAGGCTTGCACCAGTCCATAAATGGATCGCTGGAGCTTGCACACTTTGTTAGCACCTTTTGGATCGACAAAACCTTTTGGTTGCATCATATACAACTTTTCTTTAAGATATCCATTAAGGAATGCAGTTTTGACATCCATCTGCCAAATTTCATAATCATAAAATGCGGCAATTGCTAACATGATTCGGACGGACTTAAGCATCGCTACGGGTGAGAAGGTCTCATTGTAGTCAACTCCTTGAACTTGTCAAAAACCTTTTGCAACAAGTCGAGCTTTGTAGATAGTAATATTACCGTCAGCGTCAGTCTTCTTCTTGAAGATCCATTTATTCTCTATGGCCTGCCGATCATCGGGCAAGTCAACCTAAGTCCACACTTTGTTCTCATACATGGATCCCATCTCAGATTTCATGGCCTCAATCCATTTTGCGGAATCTGGGCTCATCATCGCTTCCTCACAGTTCGTAGGTTCGTCATGGTCAAGTAACAGGACTTCGAGAACATGATTACCGTACCACTCTGGTGTGGATCTTACTCTGGTTGACCTACGAGGTTCGGTAGTAACTTGATCAGAAGTTTCATGACCATCATCATTAGCTTCCTCACTTACTGGTGTAGGAATCACTGGAACTGTTTTCAGTGATGAACTACTTTCCAATAAGGGAGAAGGTACAATTACCTCGTCAAGTTCTACTTTCCTCCCACTCACTTCTTTCGAGAGAAACTCCTTCTCTAGAAAGGATACATTATTAGCAACGAATATCTTGCCTTCGGATCTGTGATAGAAGGTGTACCCAACAGTCTCCTTTGGGTATCCTATGAAGACACATTTCTCCGATTTGGCTTCAGCTTATCAGGTTGAAGCTTTTTCACAGAAGCATCGCAGCCCCAAACTTTAAGAAATGATAACTTGGGTTTCTTGCCAAACCACAGTTCATAAGGTGTCGTCTCAACGGATTTAGATGGTGCCCTATTAACGTGAATGCAGCCATCTCTAAAGCATAACCCCAAAATGATAGCAGTAAATCAGTGAGAGACATCATAGATCGCACCATATCTAATAAAGTGCGGTTGCGATGTTTGGACACACCATTACGTTGTGGTGTTCCAGGTGGCGTGAGTTGCGAAACTATTCCGCATTGTTTCAAATGAAGTCCAAACTCATAACTCAAATATTTACCTCCACGATCAGATCGTAGAAACTTGATTTTCTTGTTACGATGATTTTCCACTTCACTCTGAAATTCTTTGAACTTTTCAAATGTTTCAGACTTATGTTTCATTAAGTAGATATACCCATATCTTCTCAAATCATCTGTGAAGGTGAGAAAATAATGATATTCTTCGTGAGCTTCAATGTTCATTGGACCACATACATCAGTATGTATGATTTCCAATAACTCTATTGCTCGCTCCATTGTTCTGGACAATGGAGTTTTAGTCATCTTGCCCATGAGGCATGGTTCGCAAGTACCAAGTGATTCATAATCAAGTGATTCCAGAAGTCCATCAGAATGGAGTTTCTTCATGCGCTTTACACCAATATGACCTAAACGGTAGTGCCACAAATAAGTTGCACTATCATTATCAACTATGTATCTTTTGGCTTCAATACTATGAACATGTGTATCACTACTATCAAGATTTAGTAAAAATAGACCACTCATCAAGGGTGCATGACCATAAAAGATATTACTCGTATAAATAGAACAACCATTATTCTCTGATTTAAATGAATAACTGTCTCGCATCAAACAAGATCCAGATATAATGTTCATGCTCAACGTTGGCAGCAAATAACAATTATTTAGGTCTAAAACTAATCCCGAAGGTAGATGTACAGGTAGCGTGCCGACGGCGATCACATCGATTTTGGAACCATTTCCCACGCGCATCGTCACCTTGTCCTTAGCCAATCTTCGCTTAATCTGTAGCCCCTGTTTCGAGTTGCAAATGTTAGCAACTAAACCAGTATCAAATACCCAGGCACTACTGCGAGCATTAGTAAGGTACACATCAATAACATGTATATCAAATATACCTTTCACTTTGCCATCCTTCTTCTCTGCCAAATACTCGGGGCAGTCCCGCTTCCAGTGACCAGTCCCTTTGCAGTAGAAGCACTCAGTCTCAGGCTTAGGTCCATACTTGGGTTTCTTCACTTGAGCAGCAACCGGCTTGCTATTCTTCTTGAAGTTCCCCTTCTTCCCTTTACCCTTTTTCTTAAAACTGGTGTTCTTGTTGACCATCAACACTTGATGCTCCTTCTTGATTTCTACCTCTGCAGCTTTTAGCATTGCGAAGAGCTCAAGAATCGTCTTATCCATCCCTTGCATATTATAGTTCATCACGAAGCTCTTGTAGCTTGGTGGCAGTGATTGAAGAACTCTGTCAATGACACTATCATCAGGAAGATTAACTCCCAGTTGAGTCAAGTGGTTGTGGTACCCAGACATTCTGAGTATATGTTCACTGACAGAACTATTCTCCTCCATCTTGCAGCTGTAGAACTTATTGGAGACTTCATATCTCTCAATCCGGGCATTTGCTTGAAATATTAAATTCAACTCCTGGAACATCGCATATGCTCCATGACGTTCAAAACGTCATTGAAGTCCCGGTTCTAAGCCGTAAAGCATGGCACACTGAACTATCGAGTAGTCATCAGCTTTGCTCTGCCAGGTGTTCACAACATCTGGCGTTGCTCCTGCAGCGGGTTTCTCACCTAGCGGTGCTTCCACGACGTAATTCTTTTGTGTAGCAATGAGGATAATCCTCAAGTTACGGACCCAGTCCGTGTAGTTGCTACCATCATCTTTCAAAATAGCTTTCTCTAGGAACGCATTAAAATTCAACGAAACAACAGCACGGGCCATCTATCGACAACAACATAGACATGCAAAATACTATCAGGTACTAAGTTCATGATAAATTAAAGTTTAATTAATCAAATTACTTAAGAACTCCCACTTAGATAGACATCTCTCTAATCATCTAAGTGATCACGTGATCCATATCAACTAAACCATGTCCGATCATCACGTGAGATGGAGTAGTTTTCAATGGTGAACATCACTATGTTGATCATATCTACTATATGATTCATGCTCGACCTTTCGGTCTCAGTGTTCCGAGGCCATATTTGCATATGCTAGGCTCATCAAGTTTAACCTGAGTATTCTGCGTGTACAAAACTGGCTTGCACCCGTTGCATGTGAACGTAGAGCTTATCACACCTGATCATCACGTGGTGTCTCGGCACGACGAGCTGTAGCAACGGTGCATACTCAGGGAGAACATTTGTACCTTGAAATTTAGTGAGAGATTATCTTATAATGCTACTGTCGAACTAAGCAAAATAAGATGCATAAAGGATAAACATCACATGCAATCAATATAAGTGATATGATATGACCATCATCATCTTGTGCCTTTGATCTTCATCTCCAAAGCAGCGTCATGATAACCATCATCATTGGCTTGACACCTTGATCTCCATCGAAGCATCGTTGTCATCTCACCAACTATTGCTTCTACGACTATCGCCACCGCTTAGTGATAAAGTAAAGCGATTACATGGTGATTGCATTTCATACAATAAGGCGACAACCATATGGCTCCTGCCAGTTGCCAATAACTCTGTTACAAAACATGATCATCTCATACAATAAAATTTAGCATCATGTCTTGACCATATCACATCACAACATGCCCTGCAAAAACAAGTTAGACATCCTCTATGTTGTTGCAAGTTTTACGTGGCTGCTACGGGTTGAGCAAGAACTGTTCTTACCTACGCATCAAAAACCACAACACGGCATAGTGATTGCTTTTTGATCTTCAGAAAGAACCTTGTTCATTGAATCCGATTCAACTAAAGCTAGAGAAACAGACACCCACTAGCCACCTGTGTGCAAAGCACGTTGGTAGAACCAGTCTCGCGTAAGCGTACGCGTAATGTTGGTCTGGGCCGCTTCATCCAACAATGCCGCTGAATCAAGAATCAACTAGTGACGGCAAGCAATATGTATATACCCACACCCACAACTCCTTTGTGTTCTACTCATGCATATAACATCTACGCATAAACCTGGCTCGGATGCCACTGTTGGGGAACACAGTAATTTAAAAAAATCCTACGCACACGCAAGATCATGGTGATGCATAGCAACGAGAGGGGAAGAGTGTTGTCCATGTACCCTCGTAGACCCTAAGCGGAAGCGTTATGACAACGCGGTTGATGTAGTCGTACGTCTTCATGATCGACCGATCCTAGTACCGAAAGTATGGCACCTCCGTGATCTGCACACGTTCGGCTCGGTGACATCCCACGAACTCACGATCCAGCAGAGTGTCGAGGGAGAGCTTCGTCAGCACGACGGCGTGATGACGGTGATGATGATGCTACCGGAACAGGGCTTCGCCTAAGCACCGCTACGATATGACTGAGGTGGATTATGGTGGAGGGGGCACCACACACGGCTAAGAGATCAATGATCAACTTGTGTGTCTATGGGGTGCCCCCTCCCCCGTATATAAAGGAGTGGAGGAGGGGGAGGGCCGGCCCTCTACTATGGTGCGCCCTGGGGAGTCCTACTCCCACCGGGAGTAGGATTCCACCCTTCCATGTAGTAGGAGTAGGAGAGAAGGAAAGGGAAGAGAGAAGAGAAGGAAGGAGGGGGCGCCGCCACTCCCCCTAGTCCAATTCATACTAGGCCTTGGGGGTGCGCGGCCTGCCCTAGGCAGCCTCTCCCTCTCTCCCCTAAAGCCCATTAGGGCCCATATACTCCCCAGGGGGTTCCGGTAACCTCCTGGTACTCCGGAAAATGCCCGAACTCATCCGGAACCATTCCGATGTCCAAACATAGGCTTCCTATATATCGATCTTTACGTCTTGACCATTTCGAGACACCTCATCATGTCTGTGATCAAATCCGGGACTCCGAACTACCTTCGGTACATCAAAAAATATAAACTCATAATACCGATCATCACCGAACGTTAAGCGTGTGAACCCTACGGGTTCGAGAACTATGTAGACATGACCGAGACACGTCTCTGGTCAATAACCAATAGCGAAACCTGGATGTTCATATTGGCTCCCACATATTCTACGAAGATCTTTATTGGTTAAACCGCATAACGATATATGTTATTCCTTTTGTCATTGGTATGTTACTTGCCCGAGATTCGATCGTCGGTATCTCAATACCTAGTTCAATCTCGTTACCGGCAAGTCTCTTTACTCGCTCCATAATGCTACATCTCGTAACTAACTCATTGGCTACATTGCTTGCAAGGCTTATAGTGATGTACATTACCGAGAGGGCCCAGAGATACCACTGCGACAATCGGAGTGACAAATCCTAATCTCGGTCTATGCCAACTCAACAAACACCATTGGAGATACCTGTAGAGCACCTTTATAATCACCCAGATACATTGTGATGTTTGGTAGCACACAAAGTGTTCCTCCGGTATTCGGGAGTTGCATGATCTCATAGTCATAGGAACATGTATAAGTTATGGAGAAAGAAGTAGCAACAAACTGAACGATCATCGTGCTAAGCTAACGGATGGGTCAAGTCAATCACATCATTCTCTAATGATGTGATCCCGTTAATCAAATAACAACTCATGTCTATGGTTAGGAAACATAACCATCATTGATTCAATGAGCTAGTCAAGTGGAGGCATACTAGTGACATTCTGTTTGTCTATGTATTCACACATGTACTAAGTTTCCAGTTAATACAATTCTAGCATGAATAATGAACATTTATCATGATATAAGGAAATATAAATAACAACTTTATTATTGCCTCTAGGGCATATTTCCTTCACGAACCTGGGTAAAACATTGTGTTCCCATCGTCCCTTGTTACCATTAATCCTCAAATGCACAGTTCGGGACCCCCCTACCCGAGATCTGCCGGTTTTGACACCGGCATACTTCTTTGACCAGCCTCTTATACATCAATAACTTGTATGCCATTCATACCTGAGCTGGACCTTCCAGTCTTATTTCCTTTTGCCTTCACACTTCTAATAGTTTTACTTTCGATATTTCTGTCACTCACATAAGAGGCACCCAACCTTTAAGAGTGGATTTAGACCTGGATTTCCTAGGCGTGTAAGTCTCACTAACACCCTTCAGACTTGTACTTTCTCTTTAAGTTGTTGTTTTATTCACCATCATCACATGACTAGTGTCCTTCATGATCACATCTTTCACCAGCCTAGTTCATAGTGAGCACTTCACAAATACTGCAAACAAACATTGACCATATCTTTTGGCCTTTGTTTCTACTTGGAAACTAATTTTCAGTTCCATAAATACTACATAACTATCCTAGATATTTGAAGTTCGAGTCTCATGGAAACAAGCGTATTGCACTTGCCTGTAACGAAATTCTAGCTTTTGGGTTGAAGGACGAGAGCCACTTCATCCACAACATTAGCGAGAGAATACCAAAAGCATGTGGTAGGACAAAGTCCTTCTCGACACTCTTGAGGACAATCCTCACATTATGTTACCAATCGCAAAGTATTAACCAGATAAATAACAGCTATTCAATTCCAACAGGGAAAGTGGAAAAGCAAGCATTATCTACAACTAATATGCAAATTATACTTAGACTATGTTCAATAATTAACTACACTTAGTGATTAAACATTTAAGTCTAAAGTGCGCTCCCACTCAAATCAATATCTCTCATAATTGATTTTGAGGGATACAAGACCCATTTATCAATTCAATGATGTGGACATCACTGATGACAAGAATTTCAATCGGTAGGCCAGCTTGCCAATCACATCTCTATGTGACTCTTGTTCATCTTTCGATGGACATGTTCTGAGCTCATAATATCGTTCGTGAATGTTCAAGACAACCAAGTGATCTCGATGCGAGGTCTAACCTCCCCCGCCTCATACTCTCGATTCGTTCGTACCCATGCAGGCAAGCCACACCCCAAAAAGATACATATTTCAGACGGTGCTACTCTTGGGAGAACACTAACTACTTCATATATTTAAGTGAGAGATCACCCTAATAAAGAGCGACTATGGTGCAATCAAAAGGGTGCAATAAAAGGGTATAAACATCTCAAGC
The DNA here is from genome assembly GCF_003073215.2 of Triticum urartu. NCBI lineage: Eukaryota > Viridiplantae > Streptophyta > Magnoliopsida > Poales > Poaceae > Triticum > Triticum urartu. The sequence goes on from NC_053028.1 coordinate 299,023,724, forward strand.
AATTCATAATAGCATGATATGGTATAGCCCTTTTTGATGGAGGAGTTTTATTTTCTTCACCTTTGGCATTTGTGTCAGTGTCCACCTTCGCAAAACTTGTCACCGCCTGTAATATGCATCAAATAATATTGCTATCACAATAGTTGATTAAATTAATCCAATACAACAAGGTCGACACGCTGGTCATTAAAGTGACAATCATCTGGCTCCAGCCATCATGCTAAATCATGACAAGCAGGTCAGGTTAATTAATTTACATTGTATAGCCTTCTCACATATACTCTCATTAGACGAAGACTATACGATATCACGTGCCTTCCTGCAAAACCAATTTAGAGGCCACTAATCGGTTTGTGCAGATTTTATTTTACGCAGCTTCTAGGGTTTCGAAACAAACCGCAGCTACCAACGTTCATCATCAAGTATGATTATTCAATTCGCTAGATTAACTTTGTGGGGAGTATGAAACATGAGATAAAAAATCTCGAGCCCCATAGTGAACTTCGTCATACGCAAGAACCCTGTGCAGATCATATCAACATTGCCATTTAATATGCGAAACATTCATCTTTCTTAAGTATGGTGGAACCCAAAGAACTGAAGCACTTCGTTGATCTATCAACCAACATACTCAGGAGCAGCATGGAAGGATCGTGGATTGCCAAAACTCTGTAGCAAAAAGTCCACCATGTCATCAAGATTAGAACTATGCAAATTCAAGGGAAACAAGAAGAACATCAGGTAATAGATCTCATCTACTACTCACACAAATAATTTTTAGCAATAGATCTCATCTACTAAAAATTATATTGTGCAATACCCATACATATCATGTATTCTAGATCGTAACATGCATCTACGTATAGCACGACTCTTGATGCCACTTTAGGGTCACGCAACATAAAACAATAATTTCCAACCTACGCACTAGCCTAGGACCACTATGAAGATGCATACAAGGTTTGATCTGATCGTTACCAACTCATAGCGCAATGGAAGTAGAGTTAGCGAAGATCGTCAGTGCAGATCCCGCAGCTAGGATTTTATAACCTCCCAACCGTGAGGATGTTCTCCCCCAGACAGCCCCTCGGGCGGTCCCTGGATAGCCCTTGGGAGGCCCTTAGGCAGAACCTCCGACGGCCCTTCGAGAGGCCCTCAGACAGAACCTAAGATAGTCCCTCGGACAGCACCTCGACATGTCTCTTAAACTAAGATCAAAACTAAGACCTCTCTACCGGGTTGCACACATCTGGTGTCAACTATCCGGCAGGGCTTTGTCGTCCAAAACTAGGACCTACCGAAGACTAGACAGCCTTTCGACGTACAAAACTATTTCGCGATGGGAGAGATGGAAAGCCAGATCATTGCATGGCATGTGTTGAGAGAGAACTTGAGTGAAATGGAGAGCTCTCTCCACCTCTATTTATAGTGGGAGGCAAGGGGTAGAGACTAGGGGAAAAGATCAAAACAACCTTGGATATTTTCCACCTAAAGCCACAAAAGGGGGGCACCTCCCATGACATCACCCACTACTTTAGGGTACGGGTGACATCACCCACTACTTCATGGCACGGATGACATCACCCACTACTTTAGGGCACAGATGACATCACCCACTACTTTAGGGAATGGGTGACATCACCCATGACATCATAATCCCATGATTCATGGGATCTTGTCCCCTCAGACTGGGACAAGTTTCCCCACGACCATTTAATCTGGAAAAATTCCCGAAGGTCAGGAACATTTTTGGCACCCCCTAAAATAATCTTGGACGTGTTCCAGAACATTTTTGGTATGTTGTTTTTATCTCTGAAACACTTCTAGTGACTCTGAAACATTTCTGATTTTCTCTGAAAAATTTATGTCCTCTTCGAAACTCTCCGGTAACATTCTCTTGGACTCCATGGCTATTACTTTGCAGATAGATGACCCTTAAGTGTGTGACCCTATAGGTTTGTTGAAGTATAGACATGATCGGAACTCTTTCCGATTAATGATCAATGGCGTAACCGTGGACATCCATATTGACCCCTATACCCACATGAATGAATATTCGAGCGAACTTGTAATCATTGAATGTTGTTCCTGCTGCTTCGCGATATGCTACAAATACCCGAGATGAAATTTAATGGCATCCCCATGAATCAACAACTTGTTCACCATGCCAGTTTTCTCGTTACTGGTTTTGTTCTCTTTTCTTGTTCCCGCGTTTCGGTATCCTTGTGATCAAATCACATTGTGTCTAGCCAGACGATGATGGATACCATAACACCAAGAGGGCTCAAAGAATATATCTCCATCGTTATAGGAGCAAATACCAATCTTGAGCTATCAAGTCACTTGTGATACTTTTCCATGAACCCAAAAGCTGTTGTAATAGCCACCCTGTTACGAATGACAGTAAACAAAACCCCAAAGTTCATGAAGCAAGCAAGCATGAAGGAACTCAATACTCTCATGGTCTTAGGAATTCTGAAAACGCTAACTTCTCTGTGTTATAAAACCATTAACTCGTGACCGATGTATCTCGTAGCATAACATCAATATGGGTCAATTGAACACAAGCGTTCTTATAACATTGTGTCCTCGAACTTGCCGGCATAGTCATACCCATGATCAGGAAAACGTGACCATCATGCAATGCTTGAGCTAGTCTTAAAGGCACGACTAGGAATATTTATTTTCATTTATTATTCTACATGTGCATATGGGCCCTCTGAGACTTTATGGATATATAGACTCAAGGACCATTGCAGTTATAGCATGGAACATAAATATAGTTACGAACTTGGAGATAAATAGTAGCTATTATAATTTTTTCTCGAATACGCACGAGAGTGCGTGTCATTCATTAAAGAATAGAGTGGGGGTGGGGAGCCCCAAAACACCAATACAAGGTTTGACGCTATTTACATGCCAGCTTTTAGCTGGCCTACCGAAATACAAGAAACTGTTCGAACTACTCAGGTTACTGCCCACTCCGCTGGCCACATGCCCTATTCTATCAGCCCCGCCTTCGTCCAGGACGCACCTTCCTCTCTAAGCATATTCGTAACCCATGGAAGTGATGGAGTTGCGTCGTTGAAGACTATATCATTCATGTGTTTCCAGAGTGCCCACATTCCTAGTATGCATAGTGCCCTAGTTGACTTGCGGTGAAGATCGCTGACATCCTGTCTCACACACCAGCCAGCCAGGGTCTCTCCTGGTAACGGAAGGAAATCCACACGTCCCTTGAGTGTGGTACACCAATGCCATACTTGCTTTGCGAATGAGCAGTCAATGAGCAGATGTTGCATGGTTTCATCATGTTGGCTGCAAAGCGGACAGTTGTCCTGATGAGGCAGTCCTCTCCGTGCTAGCCTGTCAGAAGTCCAGCAGCGGTTCCTGATAGCCAACCAAGAGAAGAACCGGCATTGCAATGGCGCTTTGGATTTCCATGTGAACGCAGCCATCAGCGAGACTTCCCTTCCCAAGAACCTGGCCTCATACGCAGATTTCGCCGAGAAGGTACCATTGCTCTCCCAGACCCATTTGACCGTGTCCTCCACCTCGTCGTCAAGTTGCACCACCTCAAGCTGCGTCCAAATGGTCAAGAACTCCTGAAGCTCCTCCCACGTTAGGTTTGGGCCAACATCTAAAGCCCAACTGTCGTTGGCTTGTGCCTCCCTGACCACCTTCTTCCTTCTGGTGCGTGGTGGTACTCTGGCATATATTGCCGGTGCAATCTCACTAATTCTCGCTCCGTTGATCCAACGGTCCTCCCAAAACAGGGTCTTGGCGCCGCTCCCCACCGTCGTATGAGCCGCGGCCTGGACCAGAGCGTGGGCTTCATGTGGTACCGAGATAGAGAACTCCGCCCAGGCTCTATCACTGTCTACCTTCTGTAGCCATGGCCAGCGGGCCTGGAGCACCTTGTTGAGCCACCTCAAGTCTGGCAAGCCCAGCCCGCCTGCCCACTTGGGTGTACACACCTCATCCCAGGCCACCGAGCAGTTCCCGCCGTTTGCTTCGCTCTTGCCACACCACAAGAAGCCTCGGCAAATCTTGACAAGTGCAGTGAGTGTTTTTGCAGGTAGGGATAGCGCGAGCATGGAATGAACGGGCATGGCACAAAGTATCGATTGGATCAAGAGCAACCACCCACTCTTTGGCAGAAGAGTTGCCTTCCACAGTGGCAAGGAGTTTCGAACTTTGTCCACGAGACCCTGGAACTGGGCCGCCGATTGCTTTCGGATCGTCAAAGGGAGTCCCAAGTAGGTGCAAGGGAACGCCGAAGACGTGCATCCCAGGATGGTCGTAGTCTCCTCCACCTCCTCTTGAGAGCAGCGAATCGGCCAAATCGCGCTCTTGTTCATGTTGACCATCAAGCCCGACGCTTGCCCGAAGATGTTTAAAAGCGCAGCACAAGTGGTTGCTTCCAAAGTTGTTGGCTTGAAGAATAAAACCACATCATCCGCAAACATTGACATTCGCTGCCGCAAGCCCGATCTGGCTAGGTGGGAGAGGAAACCCTTCGTTGTCGCATACTCGAAGAGTGCACGTAGTGGCTCCATGCAAAGGATGAATAACATTGGGGACATCGGATCCCCTTGTCGAAGGCCTTGACATGCCAGTATCGGTCTACGAGGGGTGCCATTGACCATGATCCTAGTCGACGACGTTGCCAAAAGTCCACAGATCCACGTCAACCATCTCTCCCCAAAGCCCATTCTCCTTAGAACCTCTAGCACAAACGGCCATTGCAGCGTGTCAAACGCCTTAGTAATGTCGAGCTTAAGCATGACCGTTGGCCTCCATAGTGCATGCAACCTCCGGGCAGTGCATTGGACTAGCATATAGTTATCGTGCAGAGACCGCCTCTTAACAAACGCACTTTGGTGGTGCCCCACAAGCTTTGGTAGTTCCTCCGCCAACCTTGTAGCCAAAATTTTATCAAAAATCTTGATCGGTCCACTGACTAGGCTGATTGGTCTGAAGTCTTTTATATCCACCGCTCCTGGCTTCTTAGGTATAAATGTGACAATGGCCTTGTTTATAGCAGCCATTCCCCCTCATATCTCCTCTATGGAAGTGATCTAGCGCCCTCATGAAATCATCGTTGAGCACCATCCAGCAAGTGACAAAGAAGCGGCCGGTGAACCCATCCAGGCCTGGCGCTTTGTCAAGTGGCATCGACTTAATGATGTTGAAAACTTCCTCCTCCTCAAACTGCACCTCCACTTGGTGAAGATCATGGGACGGCAAATCCAACATATCAAGGTTTATCGGCATCTTCCTTGCTGTCGTCGAGCCAAAGAGCCGCCCATAGTAGTCATCGACCGCGTTGGCTATATCCTCCTGACCCGTGTGTGTTACCCCGTTGGCCTGGATGGCCGTGATGATGTTCTTGCGTTGCATGTGCCTCGCATGTCGCTGGAAGTACTTTGTGTTGGCCTCCCCTTCCTTCAGCTGCAATAAGCGCGAACGCTGTCACGCAATCGTCCTCTCCAGCAAGCACAGCCCTAACAATTTCCTTTTGAGCATCTTGCGGAGATCGTGTTCCTGATTCTCCAACGTCCTCTTGTACGAAGCGGCATCTAGTCTAGCAATGACTTCCATGGCCAAGGCAATTTGCAGTCGAGTGTTTCCAATCCACCTGTCGCTCCAGGATTGCAATGCCTTGGCAGTGGCGTGTAGCTTGTTATCCAGCATGATAAATGGATTCCCCACCGACTGAATCGAGCCCCAAGCCTCCTGGACCGTATCCAAGAACCCATCCACCTTAGGCCAGAAGCACTCGAATTTGAAACGCTTGCCCATATGGAATTCAGCATCCGTATCCAGTAGAAGAGGGAAATGATCTGATACTGATGATCCCAGAGCAGTGAGCAAGCTATTTGGGAACAAGTCCTCCCATGTGTTGGTGACAAACACATGGTCGATCTTCTCTAGTGTCGGGTCTCTTTGTTCGTTGCTCCAGGTGTACCTTCTGCCATTCAGGTATTGTTCCTTCAGTTCAAGCCTATTTATCAAAGCACGGAACCTTGCCATCATCCGTCTGTTCGTGGTAGGCTTGTTCTTGTCGTCTGTGGAGACCAAAAGGTTAAAATCTCCCAACAGAATCCAAGGTCCAACATGTAGATCCCGAATGTCCCTCAATTCCGTCATGAAATCAACTTTGGCCACATCACCTTGTGGGCCATATACCCCGGTAAGTCACTAATGCAGTTTCCCTTCCTGTGAGACTAGAGCCGTGAGCGTGTTGGCCGTTGTGTGCCTGTTCGAGAGGGAGACTACTAGGCTATCCCAAGCGATCAAAATACCACCGCGAGTGCCCACCGCAGGCACGTAGTAAAATTGCTCGAATTTATTACCCAGGCAATGTTTAACCACATCGATGGAGATGGACTCCATTTTGGTTTCTTGAATGCATACAATGCTCACATTAGCCGCCGCCACTACTTGATACACCGCATTTCTTCTAGCCGGCGAATTGAGACCTCGCACGTTCCACACGAATACTTTGGGCGGGTTTGAAGACATCGATAGTGCCCACCGATCCACGTGCCACCGAGGCTTGAGTAGCTATTATAATTGCCGCTAGGCATATCTCCTACCCTTATGGATTGATTATTTTTCATGGACATGCCTAATATGTGCTCTTATGTGCATCGTACTCAATATACTTTGCTACTTTTAGCCTAATGCACTATTTTTTGGGCATCATTGAGGAGGAACGCCAACAAAGACATGAATTGATACAGGAACCTAGGTAGATATTTATGATGTCTAATAAATTGGACACACTTTTAATACACTTTAAAATCGTCCCACCTTTATGTCTTCACGCAACACCATCATGTTGTTTCTCGTACAACATCATGAAATATTTCAAGGGATTTGCTTATGTCTTGAGTGTGTCTGAGAGGTGTTCTTTTCTCCATCCCTTATATGTCAATTATTTATCTGTTTTATTGTGTGAATAGAAAATATCCCTTGTATGTGTGTTATGACATGGTCAATTTGTGAACCGGTGACATGGTCAACTGGTCATCTCCCTTTATATTCTGACTTGGTGCCTTTTCCCATGCATATTGTGTGACCTGATATGGATTCCCCCCACTCCTCCTCCCTCCCCACGTTTCTATTTTTGTCACCCTCCGCCACTAAATGGAAGGGAGCTTGGGGTTTCATTGTTCGTTACGAGTATGGCGAGGTTCATGTTACGGCTGCAGGGGAGTTTGATCATGTTCGTAGTCCACTACAAGCTAAAGCAATGACGTGATTAAAAGCAATGGAAGGTGTTGTGAATCTTGGAGGAATCGTGTTATTTTCGAGTCCGATTACCAGGTCCAAGTTGAAGCTCTCAAATCAAGGGGGTATGATTCTACAAAAGTAGGGGATCCTCCTGCGCAAAATGAACTTTGCAAAATTCAATTTTGTCTTTTGTCATCCGAAGTGTAATAAGCCTGTATTAACTGTTGCACCCTTCAATTACTCTAAAAGTCAAAATTATAAAAGAGGACCGGATATTATACTCTAATTCTTCCTCATGTCTATGCTTCTTTGGAGTTTATGACGGTGGAAGCAGGGGCATGCCACGATTATTTATTATATCTACTGGTTTTTGACTCTAAAGCCCCGTTTGATAGCTCAGCTTTTTCTAAGTATTATAAAAATATTGCAGTTTTCTAAAATACCATGGTTTTAATTATCGTGAGCTGTTTGGCATCGATAAAAAATTGTAGTATTTAAACTATAGTATTGTCAAAACTGTGTTATTTTCTCTGCATTAAAAAAAGAACCTTAGACCTCTTTTTTAAAAACAGAGCACGCGAAGAAAACAAGACTCTTCGTGATCGTCTTCCTCGCTCTCAAGCTGCCGCCGCCCGGAAGATCGTTGGCCATGGGACAAGCCAACAGAAGGGAATGGAAAGAAAAATGGTGTCCTTCCTACTCTCACTTGCGCTCCTTCTCTTCTTGTATGTGTTGTGCATCAGGTTGTCCCCCGGGCAACTCATGCCGTTGTGTGCGATTATAACCATACCGTACGTGTGCAGCTCTATCATGTCGCGTCCTTGCTCGCCGCGGCTTGCCGTGCATGCGCTGCTCCCGAACGCCGCCCCATGCCTCAGTGCGCCCCGCTCACCGCTGCCGGCCAACCTGCAGCCGAGCTAGAGCGACACCGCGCGCTTCCGTGCGTGTGCTCCGACCGCCGCTGATGCATAGCATGCCGCCGAGTCTGATTAAGCTGTTCAATTTGCGGCTAGCTAGCCACTTTACGTCGCTGTAAACATTCACCAGCCAAACACTGTCAGAGTATTTCCAATACTACGAAATGCTTTGATATGTTAAAACTGTGGTATCTAGTACCTATAGACAAAAATATTGCAGTTTTTCAATACTATAGTTTCTGCAGCACTTCACTATCAAACACAGCCTAAACCTTAAAGGTGAGATGATGTAGGGCGCAAAATCTTTCTTTAATACTGCGTTGGCAAGGTTTTGAACTCAATACTGCGTTGGCACGAATTCAGTCAACTAATCCAAAAGTTCAAACTATAAGAAATAAGTGGATATTATACTCACATCTACTCGCATAACACGGACTGAAGATTGTTCTGCCGCTCTCAGTCTTGGCAGATGCCGGTGCCTCTGACATTGTTATTGGTTTGGTGACTAGCGATATGGCTAAAATCCAAAGGTTAAGTGAAATAGTACTCCCTCCGTTTACTTTTGTAAGACGTTTTAGGCATTTAAGATAATACCTAAAACAGTTTAATTTTAGCTGTCTTAAACGTCTTATAAAAGTGAACAGAGGAAGTATATTTTATTTGTTTCATAAAAGGAAAATTCCAGACCATTCGAGCGCACGACCGAACCGTCCAGATTCAGCCGTGGGCCTAATTCTTCCCCAATTCTAAAAGCCCCCCGTCTCTAGACATCAGTTTCGTACGCTCGCTTACACGACGCGCAGATCCGAGGAAAGAAAAGCAAATCGTGCCCAACCAAACCCTAGCCCCCTCCCCAGCCCATGGCGAAGTTCGGCGAGGGCGACGCTCGGTGGATCGTGCAGGAGCGCGCCGACGGTGCCAACGTCCACAACTGGCACTGGGCGGAGCGCGACTGTCTCGACTGGTCTCGCGCGCTTCTCTCCAAGCTCCTCGCGGGCCTCCCCGTCCTCTCCGGAGAGGGCGGCCTCACCCTCCGCACCACCACCCTCGACAAGCTTGATGGCGAGGCCTACGTCAACATCCGCAAGGGCAAGGTCATCCCAGGGTACGAGCTTTCCCTCACGCTCGCCTGGGAGGCCGATGCCACAACCGAGTCGGGGGTCGTCAAGGTCACCGGCACCGCTGAGGTACCCTACCTCGCTGACGAGAACGCCGACGAGGACCCCGAACTCCGCATCACTGTTCGCGGTGACGACGGCCCCCTCGCGCGCCGGGCCAAGGATGCCTTCATCGCCCATGGCAAGCCTCTGGTTATTACGAAGATCCGGGATTATGTCGCCGCCATGGCGAATGGTGGCCCCGCCAAGGACGAGATAGATTCGAAGAAGATTTCCACCAAGGCTGCCCCAGCGGCCGGTGGCGCAGCTGTTGCTCCTGCTCCTTCAGTGAAGGTAACAGCAGCGCCAGTGCAGGCGCCAGCAGCTAAGGAGAAGAAGGCGAATGGCAAGGATAAGGAAGGATTCAAGACTATCGAGATGACAGAGAAGTTCAACTGCCGCTCCAAGGACATCTATGAGATCTTGATGGATGACAACAGGTGGAAGGGTTTCACACAGAGCAATGCGAGGATCAGCAAGGATGTTGGTGGGCAGTTTAGCCTCTTTGATGGGTCCATCACAGGTGTTAATGAGGAGCTGCAGGAAGGGAAGCTGATCGTGCAGAAATGGCGGTTTGGGAGCTGGGCTGATGGCGTCCATTCTACAGTAAGTTCTATGCTCAAAGACATCATTATGACATTGTGCTTGCTTGTGTTATGTAGTTGTACCGCTCCACCGTTCGGTATTTGATAGGGATGCATGAAATTGGCTCATGCTGAACCAAGTTAGCTTAGGCTCATCTAACAATGAATGAACAAGATTGGATGTTTGATTATATGAATTATTACTTTCATACAGTTAGACGTGCTGGTAAGAATGGGCCATCTGCGAATTCTACTCCCTCCGTTCCTAAATATTTGTCTTTTTAGAGATTTCAAATGGACTACCACATACGGATGTATATAGACATATTTTAGAATGTAGATTCACTCATTTTGCTCCGTATGTAGTCACTTGTTGAAATCTCTAGAAAGACAAATATTTAGGAACGGAGAGAGTAATAAGCATAGAACTTGAGCTGTTGACTATTTACAGTTACAATTTACTTTCCCACTCCTTTGTACCTCCTGCCAAGTACCATCTGTGGGTAGCACCATGTTCAGCAAAAATTGGCATCTCTAGTATGGCATTTGAGGTTGATATAATTCAGCATATGATCAGTACTATTTTGTTTTTATGATGAGAGGAGAGATTTTCATATATCATACCAATTACCATGGACATATTATCTTCTAAGATTCTAGTCTTGTAGCCTTGTAGGTGGACTGAATGCTAGGCCTTGTGTAAGGAATGTCTGCCTGTTGCCATAGAATTAGTCTGTTACCATCAATGTGGAGTGATACAAGGACTAATGAGTCCAGTCTACCATTTTTAGAACACGAGTCCTAGCTAGAAGAATGGTTTCACTTCATATTGTTTTTTTTTTGCAATGAACTACTAATGCTGACCTTATACACTGTATTAATACTGATTCAATTTGGGCGATGTAAATTCTTGGAACGAGATCCTCTGACTTATCAAGGGATGTCAGAGTAGCTACAGTGGCCTAACATTCCTTCCTTGCAGTTATATCTGCATGCCGTAATATGCATATGGTTATTTGCCTACGTGCTCCATGTCTCTTTTCCTAGCTGCCTTACTAATAAATACTAGTGCTTAATATGCTTGACCAGCTGATATTTTCATCTTGCTAATGATGTTCTGTAGATATAAAACGTCACATTTTTCGTTCAGGAACATAACCTCATTGTGCTGTAATGCAGGTCAGGTTGGTGTTTGATGAGCCTGAGTCAGGAGTGACAACAATAAAGCTCAAACAAACTGATGTGCCAGAGGAAGACAGGTACTTCAAGTTTTTGTGCTTTAAACTTTTGAATTGGTTAATCTCTACCGGTTTCGGCTCCTGTTGAAAGTCCTGTGTTGCCATTTCCTACTGCAGGTATGGGAACTCAACCGTGGTGGAGAACACTGAGAGAGGCTGGAAAGAGCTCATCTTCCAGAGGATACGTGCAGTGTTCGGTTTTGGGGTCTGAAAAAGCATCTTTGACATCCAGCTTCAATGAAGTCGATCCTGCCTTTTCATGGCTATCCATGTTTTGCTGTCTTAGTTTATTCGATGCTGATCGACACACAAAACTTCGTGAACTTCCGGGAATTGAAAAATACTCCGTGTTACCTTGTATTCATCACGCTGGGTTGTGCTTTGAAGTCGTCACTCATGAAAGTTTGAGCTTGTGACTCATGTAGAGGCCGGCGAAAGATGGTCGCTGAGTGACTATTATTTTTGTTCCTTGCGTCTGTATGACATGGTACCAGATAAATTGTATTGAAGGTTCTAGTTCTACAAGCACCACTACGAGTGCTGCTTTGCTAAAATGTCGTGAAAAACCTCGAAAATAAGTGTGTGCGCGCGCATTGACAATATAAGATTTACTGCCCTGCTATATTAATATAGCAACCACTTGATACAGCCAGAAGTTTGATGCTGGGGCAAACAACACAATCACATCCAAAAGAAATGCTGGCAGCACCGGATGAACGAAAGCTGAAGCATCCAGCAGTCGTTGGGCCGCATGAACGAAAGCTGAAGCATCCCGCAATCGTTGGGCCCACCGAAAACATCCACCACGCTCCAATGCCATCGAGTTGCCGCGAACCAAGCAACACGGTACATGCAGGGAAGCGAGGGAGAGGTACTCTCGACCCACCGGAAACATCCACCATGCTCCAATGCTATCGAGTCGCCGCGAACCAAGCAACACGGTACACGCAGGGAAGCGGGGGAAAGGTACTCCCGATGTCCTTTCAAGAAGGTTGATGGCGCCCGCAGGCGTCATCGCTGTCGGTGTCAAAACCGACGGATCTCGGGTAGGGAGTCCCGAACTGTGCGTCTAAGACGGATGGTAACAGGAGGCGGGGGACAAGATATTTATTCAGGTTCGGGCCCTCTCGATGGAGGTAATACCCTACGTCCTGCTTAATTGATCTTGATGATATGAGCATTACAAGAGTTAATCTACCACGAGATCGTAGAGGCTAAAACCCTAGAAGCTAGCCTATTGTATGATTGTATGTTGTCCTTCGGACTAAACCCTCCGGTTTATATAGACACCGGAGGGGGTTAGGGTTACACAGAGTCGATTACATGGAAGAAGATCTACATATTCGTATTGGCAAGCTTGCCTTCCACGCCAAGGAGAGTCTCATCCGGACACAGAACGAAGTCTTCAATTTTGTATCTTCATAGTCCAACAGTCCGGCCAAAAGATATAGTCCGGCTGTCCGGAGACCCCCTAATCCAAGACTCCCTCAGTAGTCCCTGAACCAGGCTTCAATGACGATGAGTCCGGCGCGCAGATTTGTCTTCGTCATTGCAAGGCGGGTTCTTCCTCCGAATACTTCATAGAAGATTTTGAACACAAGAATAGTGTACGGCTCTGCAAAACAAGTTCCACATACCACCGTAGAGAGAATAATGTTTCCACAAATCTAATCTGCTGACACGTTTAGCAATATGACATCATGCCATGGCCCGATCATTATTCGAACCGTTTTTCTCAACCAGCACTGCACATAACGCGAGGCGGTTTTCTTAACACGTCTTGTCGAAGCATAGATCGTGTCCCCTTATCACGGGATTCTCATCAATACGGGTACGGGTAACCCAACCGCGCCATCAATTACGGCGTTTGGAGAATAAGCGATTTTACCAGGTAAGTGGGGAGGCGCATCGCCTCTTCTGCCCTTATAAAGGGACAAAGATTCACCCTTTTTACCCACGCCTTCTTCCTCCTTGCTTATCCATTCTCGCACACTCGAGCTCCAGCGTCCAAGTTCACGTCTTTCTCCTCAAATCACTCCAAGCATGTCCGGAGCGGGAGGCAAGTGGATGGTCTCCTTCGTCGTGGAGGAGAACATCACAAAGCTCCCACTTTGTCCGCGGACTGGGATTTCCCCTTCACCCGTTTGTCCGCGGGCTCATGTTCTACTACGGGCTGGATTTTCATAATCTGGCCCCCAATTTCATCCTCAACATCTCGGCGTTTATTGTCGTGTGCGAGACCTTCCTCCACATCAGGACCCACTTCGGCCTATGGCTAAAGACCTTCAATGTTAAACCGAAGGTGGTGGTCGGCCAGCAAGCAGAGTGTGGAGGCGCCATGGTGGGCAAAATGCCTAACGTCACCTGGCTCGAAGGCTCCTATGTGGAGACCATAAAGGGGTGGCAATCGGGGTGGTTCTACATCACCGAGCCGCGCGACACCAACTGGGTGGCAGCCCCCGAATTTCGATCCGGAATCCCCATGCGGCTTATTTCCTGGAAAGAGAAGGGCCTGTCGCAGGGTTCTCCGGTAGAGCTAACCGGACTCCAGACCTGCATCAAGAACACGATGAGCAAGAAAATCAAGCTCGTCAACGTAGTCCAGGTCATGCTCATCCGTCGGATCCTCCCGTGTCAACGACGGGTATTCAATTTGTGGGAGTTCGACCCGGCCAAGCACCAGACGCAGCGAGAGCTTTTCGACACGACGCACAAGGACGTCTGGAAGGTGCTGTTCAAGGGCGCCAAGCTACCTCCTCCCCTTACCGAGGACCACGGACTCAGCGCAAAGCGCCATGCCAATCCGGTAAGTTTTTATATCTCACAGGATATTTATTTGCCCCAGTTTAATCATGTGCGGGATCTAAGCTCCCATGCCACTAATAGGACTGGGTAGAGACAGCGGAGCAGATCGATTGCCCAGCCCCTCTACCTGAAGATCCTGCAGATGCTCTCCTAACGGAGATGCTAGCTCCGGCGCCTTACGAGGTGCCGGTGAAGAAGGCCAAGAAGAAGGCCACAGGGACCCAAAAGGGTCTCCGGCGCAAGGTTATATCGGACTCATCGCCCGATAACTCCGAAGCGCACTCCTCCCGCGAAAACAAGGAGGAGGAAGAGAAAAATTCTCCCCCCCAGCCGGGGGAGACAAAAAAAGGAAGGCCGCCCCAACCGGGGAGGCCGAAGGGTCCAATAAGGGAAGGACCCTCCTTCCGGACTGCTCCACGACGGCCGCCTACAGCGACGATGAGTGGTTACCCAGGGACAAGCCCCTGGCGAAGTCGTAAGTATCTGCATACCATAGTAATTCATGGTATGTTTTATTGCACTGCTTCTCCTTACGCCGAATATGATTATGCAGTCCGTCCCGAGCCCGTCTCGACGTATCTTCGTCGGACGGTTCTTTGGATTCGTCGGATATGAATAGCGATTCACTTCCGACCGCCTCCACCCCTTGCCCTACGGACAACGTCGAGGTGTTGTCTCAAAAGGCACCAAGCCGAGGGGAGGTAGTCCTGGGGGCGCCTCGAGGCGACCTTCCGGACCCTAGGCGCAAAGGGAGCAAGACTCCCACGGGCTCCAAGTTCGGCCCCCAGCTGAACACTACGCCGGAACCTTCGGTGGTTCCGGACTCCGGTAGGCGATCCCCCATTAAGGGGCGCAAGCCGCCCGTGCCGGTGGCCTCTGTCCATCCAGAGGCACCGGACAACTTGCTGAAAGCGCTTCCCGGCACTTCCATCGACGAAGAGCACCGCACTATCATGAGTGCGGTGATCGAGAAAGTTCAGTCCGCCAAAAACGGACTAACCGAAGCTTGTGCCAGCCTCCTAACAGGCTTTCAGGTAAGCAATCAAAATATAGGAAAATATTACCGCATAGACAGTAGCCCCCGATGCTCTTTTTGGCGTTCGCGAAGAAAGGCCGAATAGAGGATCAAATAATGACTCAGGAGTCTAATCAGAATATGTCTATGTGCATATGCAGGCTTCACTGCTGGCCGCTGCCGCACGTACTGCGGAGATCGCTGCACTGAAGCAGGACCTTGAGCGGTCCGAGGAAGAGCTCGGCCTTACCAAGAGGCAGCTCGAGGAGAGCAAAGGTAAGCAATACCTTGTCTACATATTAAAAAGAAATTCAGTTGTAAAGTAATAGGATCATCATGAATTTGCCAGGGGCCACGACCGAGGTGGCGACACTGAAGAAGGCGCTATCCAAGGCCAAAGACAAAGCGGCCAAGGAGCGCATTGAGCGGGAAAAGCAAGAAGCCCGGGTAGGCGAGGTGTAGCAAGAGCTCGAGGCTCTCGCCAAAAAACACGAGTCATTGGAGCTTGACTCTAAGACGCGAGAGTCCAAGCTTGCGAAGACGCTCGAAAGCGCACAGAGCACCAAGGCTGAAGCCCACAAGGCCCTCCAGGAGATTGATGCGGTGAAGAAGATAGCAGCGGGTAAGGCATTCATTATGCAAAGCAAGCATGTGAAGGAAACTTTCCTTTTACTTACCCGAGTTCGGAGCTCTCTAGGAGCGTTCGCAGATCTTCCCCGCAGTGTACTGGATGCCGCGGAGTTTTACCGAGCTGAGGAGGGGAGCTCGATGGAAAAGTTGTTCTAGTCTCAGTATACTGGGACCGAACACCCAATGCCCTTGAGCGACCAGCTAAAGCAACTAGTCGAGCTTCACAAGGCGGCCGAACAGGCCATGAAGGGTCTTATAGTCCGGATGTGGCCTGGCGATCCCCTGCCTAGCAGCTACTTCGGTCTGGTGAGGCGGCTTGTGGATGCCTGCCCATGGCTTGAAGTCATAAAGTGGTTCGTCTGCATCGAGGGTGCGCGCAGGGCTTTTGCCCGGGCGAAGGTGCACTGGGCGAAGCTGGACGCCGTAAAGCTGGTGAAGGAGGGGCCGCCAGAGGGTAAGGAGCATCGCTGCCCCGAAATGTATTATGACAGTGTCCTGAAGGGTTCCCGCCTTGTGGCGGAGGAATGTACTAGAGATGTAATTTTTGAATGAATATGCTCATGTGATCCTGTAATGTGAAACGAGTTCATTTGCGCTATGCAACGCTTTTTGAATTTAAAATATTACCTTCTGTGCGGCCGTTTATAAAATCTGAAGTTGGCCAGTCGTCGGCTTCTGCCCCCATGTAACTAGTACTGGGGTGTTCGGGATAAACCTGAGCACTCTTTATCCCAATTTTGGGTCCTTTGAGGGAGGTGTTCAGCACAACGAACCAGGCAATCGGACTATAAGGCTTTATCACTCTCACTTAGCCATAGAAGTCTACAATTTTAAATTTTGGCGAAGCCCCTAGTATTCGGAAGGCCGAATTGGGGCGCTATATACGCCTAAGTCAGGCAAGGCTGACTCCTCGCCTGAAGCGGAAAAAGTCTTTAAGGACTTGAGACCTCTCGAA
Source organism: Triticum urartu (assembly GCF_003073215.2). Lineage (NCBI taxonomy): Eukaryota > Viridiplantae > Streptophyta > Magnoliopsida > Poales > Poaceae > Triticum > Triticum urartu. Next base: position 299,040,267 of record NC_053028.1, read on the forward strand.
CAGCGACCAGCTCTCATCTTATCATGACAGTCAGTTTTCGGCTTTCTCTACTGAGGTGCTCGTCCGGAAGAACCGGGACACAATCGCAGTAGTTCTCCCAGCGCTACCTTAGCCGATATAGCGGAATGTAAGGTACCAAAACATGGGAGCCGGGCAAACCCAACTATTGACCCAAGACATGATTTGGAGCTGATGCATATAATGCTATAAGTTCGGGGTGCCGCACTGTCGAAAGTGTTCGGACTTCTCACGCCGTATTATGGGGTAAACGAAAGCCCCTGGCGTACTGATCATACCAGAATGTACGGGTGCAAGTTGTCGTAAATGAACATATAAGAAAAAGGGAATGGATAATGCAATAATAGACTGATGCTATGCATTGTTATTTAAATAATACGTCGAAGCGTACTGATACAAGTAGTGCAATAAGCAAAAAATAGGACTATTTGACATGTCCTATCCAAGGGCAAGCTGCGTATGGGTAATAAAAAGCAGGTATATCAATTGTTAGTAGAGACCACCTGGGGGTTCCCTTGTACGTCTTAGCTTCTTGCCTCCTTGGTTGTTCCTTCCCGTAATATGTCCGGCAATCATACTGCCGGAAAGGGTTTCCAGAGAGTAGGGTCCTAAAAAAGAAAAAATGATAAAGGTATACAACCCCTAGGGCGGTTAAGTTGCATTGCGGGACGTGCCCCGATCATGCCCCCGCCTATGCCCATGGTATTTTCAGTGCGTAATTATGTACGCGCGACACGGATTTCGTCGCTTGACTGGGACTGGGACGGGGGCCAAATTGCTAGGCGAGCTCTGAACGTGCCAGGCGATCTTGTTGCAGGTTACTCCGGACTCGCTTGACGGTGTCCGGGGGATGTATCGCCGAATTGGCGGTTTGCCTTAAAAGGCTACTTTGTGCTTCTGCGGCGAGGGCCGCATTATGCTCTTTCATGCGGAGCGAGCGTTCTGTGTTTCCATTGTCTGTTATTGTTGGGTTTCGTAGTAATTTCAAAAAAATTCCTACGCACACGCAAGATCATGTGATGCATAGCAACGAGAGGGGAGAGTGTTGTCTACGTACTCACGCAGACCGACTGCGGAAGCGTTGACGCAACGTAGAGGATGTAGTCGTACGTCTTCACGATCCAACCGATCAAGTACCGAAACTACGGCACCTCCGAGTTCGAGCACACGTTCAGCTCGATGACGATCCCCGGTCTCCGATCCAGCAAAGTGTCGGGGAAGAGTTCCGTCAGCACGACGGCGTGGTGACGATCTTGATGCACTACAGCAGCAGGGCTTCGCCTAAACTCCGCTACAGTATTATCGAGGAATATGGTGGTTGGGGGCACCGCACACGGCTAAGGAATAGATCACGTGGATCAACTTGTGTGTTCTAGGGTGCCTCTACCTCAGTATATAAAGGACTAGAGGGGGGGAGGCTGGCCGGCCACAAGGGGTGCGCCAGGAGAGTCCTACTCCCTTTGGGAGTAGGATTCCCCCCCCCCCAATCCTAGTTGGAATAGGATTCGCGGAGGGGGAAAAGAGGAGGAGGGGGCCGGCCACCTCTCCTAGTCCTAATAGGACTAGGGGAAGGGGGAGGCGCGCAGCCCATCTAGGGCAGCCCCTTCTCTTTTCCACTAAGGCCCACTATGGCCCATATAGCTCCCGGGGGGTTCCGGTAACCCTCCCGGTACTCCGGTAAAATCCCGATTTCACCCGGAACACTTCCGATATCCAAACATAGGCTTCCAATATATCAATCTTTACGTCTCGACCATTTCGAGACTCCTCGTCATGTCCGTGATCACATACGGGACTCCGAACAACCTTCGGTACATCAAAATGCATAAACTCATAATATAATTATCATCGTAACCTTAAGCGTGCGGACCCTACGGGTTCGAGAACAATGTAGACATGACCGAGACACGTCTCCGGTCAATAACCAATAGCGGGACTTGGATGCCCATATTGGCTCCTACATATTCTACGAAGATATTTATCGGTCAGACCGCATAACAACATACGTTGTTCCCTTTGTCATCGGTGTGTTACTTGCCCGAGATTCGATCGTCGGTATTCCTATACCTAGTTCAATCTCGTTACCGGCAAGTCTCTTTACTCGTTCTGTAATACATCATCCCGCAACTAACTCATTTAGTTGCAATGCTTGCAAGTCTTAAGTGATGTGCATTACCGAGAGGGCCCAGAGATACCTCTCCGACAATCGGAGTGACAAATCCTAATCTCGAAATACGCCAACCCAACATCTACCTTTGGAGACACATGTAATGCTCCTTTATAATCACCCAGTTACGTTGTGACGTTTGGTAGCACCCAAAGTGTTCCTCCGGCAAACGGGAGTTGCATAATCTCATAGTCATAGGAACATGTATATGTCATGAAGAAAGCAATAGCAACATACTAAACGATCGGGTGCTAAGCTAATGGAATGGGTCATGTCAATCAGATCATTCAACTAATGATGTGACCTCGTTAATCAAATAACAACACTTTGTTCATGGTTAGGAAACATAATCATCTTTGATTAACGAGCTAGTCAAGTAGAGGCACACTAGTGACACTAAGTTTGTCTATGTATTCACACATGTATTATGTTTCCGGTTAATACAATTCTAGCATGAATAATAAACATTTATCATGATATAAGGAAATAAATAATAACTTTATTATTGCCTCTAGGGCATATTTCCTTCAGTCTCCCACTTGCACTAGAGTCAATAATCTAGATTACACAATAATGATTCTAACACCCATGGAGCCTTGGTGCTGATCATGTTTTGCTCGTGGAAGAGGCTTAGTCAACGGGTCTGCAACATTCAGATCCGTATGTATCTTGCAAATCTCTATGTCTCCCACCTGGACTAGATCCCGGATGGAATTGAAGCGTCTCTTGATGTGCTTGGTTCTTTTGTGAAATCTGGATTCCTTTGCCAAGGCAATTGCACCAGTATTGTCACAAAAGATTTTCATTGGACCCGATGCACTAGGTATGACACCTAGATCGGATATGAACTCCTTCATCCAGACTCCTTCGTTCGCTGCTTCCAAAGCAGCTATGTACTCCGCTTCACATGTAGATCCCGCTACAACGCTTTGTTTAGAACTGCACCAATTGACAGCTCCACCGTTTAATGTAAACACGTATCCGGTTTGCGATTTAGAATCGTCCGGATCAGTGTCAAAGCTTGCATCAACGTAACCATTTACGACGAGCTCCTTGTCACCTCCATATACGAGAAGCATATCCTTAGTCCTTTTCAGGTATTTCAGGATGTTCTTGACCGCTGTCCAGTGATCCACTCCTGGATTACTTTGGTACCTCCCTGCTAGACTTATAGCAAGGCACACATCAGGTCTGGTACACAGCATTGCATACATGATAGATCCTATTGCTGATGCATAGGGAACATCTTTCATATTCTCTCTATCTTCTGCAGTGGTCGGGCATTGAGTCTTACTCAATTTCACACCTTGTAACACAGGAAAGAATCCTTTCTTTGCTTGATCCATTTTGAACTTCTTCAAAATTTTGTCAAGGTATGTTGTTTGTGAAAGTCCAATTAAGCGTCTTGATCTATCTCTATAGATCTTAATGCCTAATATGTAAGCAGCTTCACCGAGGTCTTTCATTGAAAAACTCTTATTCAAGTATCCCTTTATGCTATCCAGAAATTCTATATCATTTCCAATTAATAATATGTCATCCACATATAATATCAGAAATGCTACAGAGCTCCCACTCACTTTCTTGTAAATACAGGCTTCTCCAAAAGTCTGTATAAAACCAAATGCTTTGATCACACTATCAAAACGTTTATTCCAACTCCGAGAGGCTTGCACCAGTCCATAAATGGATCACTGGAGCTTGCACACTTTGTTAGCTCCCTTTGGATCGACAAAACCTTCTGGTTGCATCATATACAACTCTTCTTCCAGAAATCCATTCAGGAATGCAGTTTTGACATCCATCTGCCAAATTTCATAATCATAAAATGCGGCAATCGCTAACATGGTTCGGACAGACTTAAGCATCGCTACGGGTGACAAGGTCTCATCGTAGTCAATCCCTTGAACTTGTCGAAAACCTTTTGCGACAAGTCGAGCTTTGTAGACAGTAACATTACCATCAGCGTTAGTCTTCTTCTTGAAGATCCATTTATTCTCAATTGCTTGCCGATCATCGGGCAAGTCAACCAAAGTCCATACTTTGTTCTCATACATGGATCCCAGCTCAGATTTCATGGCTTCAAGCCACTTTGCGGAATCTGGGCTCATCATCGCTTCTTCATAGTTCGTAGGTTCATCATGATCTAGTAGCATGACTTCCAGAACAGGATTACCGTACCATTCTGGCGCGGATCTTACTCTGGTTGATCTACGAGGTTCAGTAGTGTCTTGATCTGAAGTTTCATGATCATTATCATTAGCTTCCTCACTAACTGGTGTAGGTGTCACTGAAACAGTTTTCTGTGATGTACTACTTTCCAGTAAGGGAGCAGGTATAGTTACCTCGTCAAGTTCTACTTTCCTCCCACTCACTTCTTTCCAGAGAAACTCCTTCTCTAGAAAGTTTCTGAATTTAGCAACAAAAGTCTTGCCTTCAGATCTGTGATAGAAGGTGTATCCAATAGTTTCCTTTGGATATCCTATGAAGACACATTTCTCCGATTTGGGTTCGAGCTTATCAGGTTGAAGCTTTTTCACATAAGCATCGCAGCCCCAAACTTTCAGAAACGACAACTTTGGTTTCTTGCCAAACCACAGTTCATAAGGCGTCGTCTCAACGGATTTTGATGGTGCCCTATTTAACGTGAATGCGGCCGTCTCTAGAGCGTTTCCCCAAAATGATAGCGGTAAATCAGTAAGAGACATCATAGATCGCACCATATCTAGTAAAGTACGATTACGACGTTCGGACACACCATTACGTTGTGGTGTTCCGGGTGGCGTGAGTTGCGAAACTATTCCACAATTTTTCAAATGTACACCAAACTCGTAACTCAAATATTCTCCTCCACGATCAGATCGTAGAAACTTTATTTTCTTGTTACGATGATTTTCAACTTCACTCTGAAATTCTTTGAACTTTTCAAATGTTTCAGACTTATGTTTCATTAAGTAGATATACCCGTATCTGCTTAAATCATCTGTGAAGGTGAGAAAATAACGATATCCGCCACGAGCTTCAATATTCATCGGACCACATACATCTGTATGTATGATTTCCAACAAATCTGTTGCTCTCTCCATAGTACCGGAGAACGGTGTTTTAGTCATCTTGCCCATGAGGCACGGTTCGCAAGTACCAAGTGATTCATAATCAAGTGGTTCCAAAAGTCCATCAGTATGGAGTTTCTTCATGCGCTTTACACCGATATGACCTAAACGGCAGTGCCACAAATAAGTTGCACTATCATTATCAACTCTGCATCTTTTGGCTTCAACATTATGAATATGTGTATTACTACTATCGAGATTCAATAAGAATAGACCACTCTTCAAGGGTGCTTGACCATAAAAGATATTACTCATATAAATAGAACAACCATTATTCTATGATTTAAATGAATAACCGTCTCGCATTAAACAAGATCCAGATATAATGTTCATGCTCAACGCTGGCACCAAATAACAATTATTTAGGTCTAATATTAATCCCGAAGGTAGATGTAGAGGTAGCGTGCCGACCGCGATCACATCGACTTTGGAACCGTTTCCCACGCGCATCGTCACCTCGTCCTTAGCCAATCTTCGCTTAATCTGTAGTCCCTGTTTCGAGTTGCAAATATTAGCAACAGAACCAGTATCAAATACCTAGGTGCTACTACGAGCATTAGTAAGGTACACATCAATAACATGTATATCACATATACCTTTGTTCACCTTGCCATCCTTCTTATCCGCCAAATACTTGGGGCAGTTCCGCTTCCAGTGACCAGTCTGCTTGCAGTAGAAGCACTCAGTTTCAGGCTTAGGTCCAGACTTGGGTTTCTTCTCTTGATCAGCAACTTGCTTGCTGTTCTTTTTGAAGTTCCCCTTCTTCTTCCCTTTGCCCTTTTTCTTGAAACTAGTGGTCTTGTTGACCATCAACACTTGATGCTCCTTTTTGATTTCTACCTCCGCAGCTTTCAGCATTGCGAAGAGCTTGGGAATAGTCTTGTTCATCCCTTGCATATTATAGTTCATCACGAAGCTCTTGTAGCTTGGTGGCAGTGATTGGAGAATTCTGTCAATGACGCAATCATCTGGAAGATTAACTCCCATCTGAATCAAGTGATTATTATACCCAGACATTTTGAGTATATGCTCACTGACAGAACTGTTCTCCTCCATCTTGCAGCTATAGAACTTATTGGAGACTTCATATCTCTCAATCCGGGCATTTGCTTGAAATATCAACTTCAACTCCTGGAACATCTCATATGTTCCATGACGTACAAAACGTCGTTGAAGTCCCGATTCTAAGCCGTAAAGCATGGCACACTAAACTATCGAGTAGTCATCAGCTTTGCTCTGCCAGACGTTCATAACATCTGGTGTTGCTCCAGCAGCAGGCCTGGCACCCAGCGGTGCTTCCCGGACGTAATTCTTCTGTGCAGCAATGAGGATAATCCTCAAGTTACGGACCCAGTCCGTGTAATTGCTACCATCATCTTTCAACTTTGCTTTCTCAAGGAACGCATTAAAATTCAACGGAACAACAGCACGAGCCATCTATCTACAATCAACATAAACAAGCAAGATACTATCAGGGACTAAGTTCATGATAAATTTAAGTTCAATTAATCATATTACTTAAGAACTCCCACTTAGATAGACATCCCTCTAATCCTCTAAGTGATCACGTGATCCAAATCAACTAAACCATGTCCGATCATCACGTGAGATGGAGTAGTTTCATTGGTGAACATCACTATGTTGATCATATCTACTATATGATTCACGCTCGACCTTTCGGTCTCCGTGTTCTGAGGCCATATCTGTATATGCTTGGCTCGTCAAGTATAACCTGAGTATTCCGCGTGTGCAACTGGTGTGCAACTGTTTTGCACCCGTTGTATTTGAACGTAGAGCCTATCACACCCGATCATCACGTGGTGTCTCAGCACGAAGAACTTTCTCAACGGTGCATACTCAGGGAGAACACTTCTTGATAATTTAGTGAGAGATCATCTTATAATGCTACCGTCAATCAAAGCAAGATAAGATGCATAAAAGATAAACATCACATGCAATCAATATAAGTGATATGATATGGCCATCATCATCTTGTGCCTGTGATCTCCATCTCCGAAGCACCGTCATGATCACCATCGTCACCGGCGCGACACCTTGATCTCCATCGTAGCATCGTTGTCGTCTCGCCAATCTTATGCTTCCACGACTATCGCTACCGCTTAGTGATAAAGTAAAGCATTACATCGCGATTGCATTGCATACAATAAAGCGACAACCATATGGCTCCTGCCAGTTGCCGATAACTCGGTTACAAAACATGATCATCTCATACAAAAAATCAGCATCATGTCTTGACCATATCACATCACAACATGCCCTGCAAAAACAAGTTAGACGTCCTCTACTTTGTTGTTGCAAGTTTTACGTGGCTGCTACGGGCTTAAGCAAGAACCAATCTTACCTACGCATCAAAACCACAACGATAGTTTGTAAGTTGGTGCTGTTTTAACCTTCGCAAGGACCGGGCGTAGCCACACTTGGTTCAACTAAAGTTGGAGAAACTGTCACCCGCAAGCCACCTCTGTGCAAGCACGTCGGGAGAACCGGTCTCGCGTAAGCGTACGCGTAATGTCGGTCTGGGCCGCTTCGTCCAACAATACCGCCGAACCAAAGTATGACATGCTGGTAAGTAGTATGACTTATATCGCCCACAACTCACTTGTGTTCTACTCGTGCATATAACATCAACATTAAAACCTAGGCTCGGATGCCACTGTTGGGTTTCGTAGTAATTTCAAAAAAATTCCTACGCACACGCAAGATCATGTGATGCATAGCAACGAGAGGGGAGAGTGTTGTCTACGTACCCACGCAGACCGACTGTGGAAGCGTTGACGCAACGTAGAGGAAGTAGTCGTACGTCTTCACGATCCAACCGATCAAGTACCGAAACTACGGCACCTCCGAGTTCGAGCACACGTTCAGCTCGATGACGATCCCCGGACTCCGATCCAGCAAAGTGTCGGGGAAGAGTTCCGTCAGCACGACGGCGTGGTGACGATCTTGATGCACTACAGCAGCAGGGCTTCGCCTAAACTCCGCTACAGTATTATCGAGGAATATGGTGGCTGGGGGCACCGCACACGGCTAAGGAAGGAATAGATCACGTGGATCAACTTGTATGTTCTAGGGTGCCTCTACCTCAGTATATAAAGGACTAGAGGGGGGGAGGCTGGCCGACCCCAAGGGGTGCGCCAGGAGAGTCCTACTCCCTCTGGGAGTAGGATTCTCCCCCCCCCCCCCAATCCTAGTTGGAATATGATTCGCGGAGGGAGAAAAGAGAAGGAGGGGGCCGGCCACCTCTCCTAGTCCTAATAGGACTAGGGGAAGGGGGAGGCGCGCAGCCCCTTCTCTTTTCCACTAAGGCCCACTATGGCCCATATAGCTCCCCGGGGGTTCCGGTAACCCTCCCGGTACTCCGGTAAAATCCCGATTTCACCCGGAACACTTCCGATATCCAAACATAGGCTTCCAATATATCAATATTTACGTCTCGACCATTTCGAGACTCCTCGTCATGTCCGTGATCACATCCGGGACTCCGAACAACCTTCGGTACATCAAAATGCATAAACTCATAATATAACTGTCATCGTAACCTTAAGCGTGCGGACCCTACGGGTTCGAGAACAATGTAGACATGACCGAGACACGTCTCCGGTCAATAACCAATAGCGGGACCTGGATGCCCATATTGGCTCCTACATATTCTACGAAGATCTTTATCGGTCAGACCGCATAACAACATACGTTGTTCCCTTTGTCATCTGTATGTTACTTGCCCGAGATTCGATCGTCGGTATTCCTATACCTAGTTCAATCTCGTTACCGGCAAGTCTCTTTACTCGTTTTGTAATACATCATCCCGCAACTAACTCATTTAGTTGCAATGCTTGCAAGGCTTAAGTGATGTGCATTACCGAGAGGGCCCAGAGATACCTCTTCGACAATCGGAGTGACAAATCCTAATCTCGAAATACGCCAACCCAACATCTACCTTTGGAGACACCTGTAATGCTCCTTTATAATCACCCAGTTACGTTGTGACGTTTGGTAGCACCCAAAGTGTTCCTCCGGCAAACGGGAGTTGCATAATCTCATAGTCATAGGAACATGTATATGTCATGAAGAAAGCAATAGCAACATACTAAACGATCGGGTGCTAAGCTAATGGAATGGGTCATGTCAATCAGATCATTCAACTAATGATGTGACCTCGTTAATCAAATAACAACACTTTGTTCATGGTTAGGAAACATAACCATCTTTGATTAACGAGCTAGTCAAGTAGAGGCATACTAGTGACACTAAGTTTGTCTATGTATTCACACATGTATTATGTTTCCGGTTAATACAATTCTAGCATGAATAATAAACATTTATCATGATATAAGGAAATAAATAATAACTTTATTATTGCCTCTAGGGCATATTTCCTTTAGTTATGACCCCCCTATATCCTGGCATCTTGAGCTTGAGGTATGCGTAATGTGGTACCGCATTGAATTGTGCAAATGCGGTTCGCCCGAGCAGTGCGTGATAGCCACCGCGGAACGAGACGATATCGAAGATTAACTCCTCGCTTCGGAAGTTGTCCGGAGTTCCGAAGACCACTTCCAGTGTGATTGAGCCCGTGCAATGGGCCTCTATACCTGGGATGACGCCCTTAAAGGTGGTTTTGGTGGGTTTGATCCTCGAGGGATGTATACCCATTTTGCACACTGTATCTTGATAGAGCAGTTTCAGGCTGCTGCCGCCATCCATAAGGACTCGAGTGAGGTGAAATCCGTCGATGATGGGGTGTAGGACCAATGCGGCAGATCCTCTATGACGGATACTAGTGGGGTGGTCCCTGCGATCGAAGATGGTCGGACAAGAGGACCATGGATTGAACTTTGGGGCGAGGGGCTCCATCGCATAGACGTCCCTTAGTGCACGCTTTTGTTCCCTCTTGGGAATGTGGGTTGTGTATATCATGTTCACCGTCTTCACTTGTGGGGGGAACCTCTTCTGTCCCCCGTGTTCGGCGGCCGGGGCTCCTCCTCCTCCTCATCACTATGCAGCCCCTTGTCCTTGTTTTCGGCATTCAACTTGCCGGCCTGCTTGAACACCCAACATTCTCTGTTGGTGTGATTGGCTGGCTTATCAAGGGTGCCGTGTATTTGACATGAGCGATCAAGTATGTGATCCAAACTGGACGGGCCCGGAGTACTTCTTTTGAATGGCTGTTTCTGCTGACCGGATCTAGAGCCTCTGAATCCGGCATTGACTGCCATATCATCGGCGTTATCGCCGTTGTTGCGGCACTTGTGTCTGTTACGATGTGGTCTGCCGTTGGCATCTTTGGTATCCGAAGTGTCCGGATTCCTTGATGTGTTGTTGCTGCGAGCCAGCCAGCTATCCTCGCCCGTGCAAAAGCGGGTCATGAGTGTCGTGAGGGCTGCCATAGACTTCGGCTTCTCCTGGCCGAGGTGCCGGGCGAGCCACTTGCCATGGATGTTATGCTTGAATGCCGCTAAGGCCTCTGCATCCGGACAGTCGACGATTTGGTTTTTCTTAGTTAGGAATCGTGTCCAGAATTGCCTGGCCGATTCCCCTGGCTGCTGAGTTATATGGCTCAAGTCATCAGCATCTGGTGGTCGCACATAAGTGCCCTGGAAGTTCTCAAGGAATGCGTCTTTCAAATCCTCCCAACTGCCGACGAAGTCTGCTGGCAAGCTATTCAGCCAATGCCGAGCTGGTCCTTTGAGTTTTAGTGGGAGGTACTTGATGGCATGCAGATCATCACCGCGAGCCATGTGGATGTGGAGGAGGAAATCCTCAATCCATACAGTGGGATCTGTTGTACCATCATACGATTCGATATTTACGGGTTTAAAACCCTCCAGGATTCGTGATCCATAACTTCATCAATGAAGCATAGGGGGTGTGCGGCACCTCTGTGCCGGGCTATATCACGACGCAGTTCATATGAGTCTTGTATGTTGTATTCAGCCCGACCGGATTTACTTTTAGTGTACCCGACGTGATGGTCATCGTCCCGCGTTGGCGCGCGCCCCCGTGACCCGTATATCGACCTTGCATGTTTTGCCATGCTTTCCAATACGTCTCGCAGGTCCCGTGTGTTTCCCCGGGCCTTGGTATTTTTGTTTGAGTGGCGGCGGGGTACAGGGTGAACTTCAGGCTGAAACGCCTCTCTGGCTCGGCCACGAGGTGGCCGGTCAGCCGCATCGTACATTGGTGATGTAGGTTTCAATGCTTCCTCCTCGAATCGGGGTAGCAACCTGCGCTTTGGGTAACTCTTGGAGGGGCACTCGAGTTCATATTCCTCGGCCGCAAGGACTTCGGTCCATCTGTCTGCTAGCAAATCTTGATCAGCTCGAAGCTGTTGTTGCTTTTTCTTCATGCTATTTGTTGTGGCTATAAGCCGGCGCTTGAAGCGCTCCTGCTCGACGGGATCCTCAGGCACGGTAAATTCTTCATCGCTAAGGCTCACCTCGTCTTCGGAGAGAGGCATGTAATTGTCCTCCTTCGATTCTCTATCTGCTGCCCGCTCTGGAGGGCTAGCTTGTTCACCCTCCCGCTCTAAATCGTGCTGGAGGGGATTGTTGTCGTCTTCGGCACTATCCGGAGTGTTATTGCCTCTTGTGCCGGTATCACTACTTTTGCTATGGCGGGACTTAGAGCGGCGCCGCTGACGTTGGCGCTTAGGTTGCTTCTTGGAGGGGTCATCCCCCGCTGTCTCGTCGCCATTGCCTTCTTTGGGGGTGTCCACCATGTATATATCATATGATGAGGTGGCGGTCCAGCGCCCCGTGGGCGGTGGTTCTTGTTCGCCTCCTGCATCGTCGTCCATACCGTCGATGTCTTCGGAGTCGAAGTCAAGCATGTCGGTTAAATCATCGACAGTGGCTACTAAGTGGGTGGTGGGTGGGGAGCGAATTTCTTCGTCGTCCGCATCGCACTCTAGCCGGACATAGTTCGGCCAAGGTTCTCCTGACAAGGAGAGAGACTTAATGAATTTAGCACGTCGCCGAAAGGTGAGTGCTGAAAGATATCCGCGGAGGTGAACTCCATGATTGGCGCCCAATCGAATTCGATAGGCACGGATGCAGGCGGCTCGGAGTCCGTGGCCAGAGATGAATCCAGTGGTTTGGCAACACGGCTCTCGTAAGGGGTGAAGTCAGTATCCGGCTCTATCGTCACTGAGAGTGCGGCCTCCATGGCGGGATCTATCCACCCGTCCTCGGATGGCGCAATTTTCTTTGGATTGAAGGTCGGAGTAGTTGCAGGTGTAATCTCCTGAACACTGTCCGACGGCAGAGCTAAATCATGCTCGTCGTGATCGTGCGGCGCACCTGACATGGGCTCGAATCCGTCGAAGATCAAGTCTCCGCGGATGTCGGCAGTGTAGTTTAAATTTCCAAACCTGACCTGATGGCCAGGGGCATAGCTCTCGATCTGCTCCAGATGGCCAAGCGAGTTGGCCCGTAGTGCGAAGCCACCGAATACGAAGATCTGTCCGGGGAGGAAAACCTCGCCCAGGACCGCATCGTTACCGATGATCGAAGGAGCCATCAAGCCTTACGGTGACGGCACAGTGGAACTCTCAATGAAAACACCAATGTCGGTGTCAAAACCGGCGGATCTCGGGTAGGGGGTCTCGAACTGTGCGTCTAAGGCGGATGGTAACAGGAGGCGGGGGACACGATGTTTACCCAGGTTCGGGCCCTCTCGATGGAGGTAATACCCTACGTCCTGCTTGATTGATCTTGATGATATGAGTATTATAAGAGTTGATCTACCACGAGATCGTAGAGGCTAAAACCCTAGAAGCTAGCCTATGATATGATTGTATGTTGTCCTACGGACTAAACCCTCCGGTTTATAGAGACACCGGAGGGGGCTAGGGTTATACAGAGTCGGTTACATGGAAGAAGATCTACATATCCGTATTGCCAAGCTTGCCTTCCACGCCAAGGAGAGTCCCATCCGGACACGGGACGAAGTCTTCAATTTTGTATCTTCATAGTCCAACAGTCCGGCCAAAGGATATAGTCCGACTGTCCGGAGACCCCCTAATCCAGGACTCCCTCAACCGCGTCGGTGCCGGGCAGACCCGAAAGGGATTTTGCCCTACCCCTCATACCCACAACCCAGAACCAACCGGCGGCTCCACCACGCCAACCGCCCACCAACCTGCGCCATCACAGTCACGAGGACACCACCGTCGTCTCTCCACCGCACACGTTGCGAGGCCGGCCGAACCAAACGAGACCACTAACGATAGGGACCGGGAGAACCACAGCCACGTGGGAGGTTTCATTATTAAGTCCACTTTAAATCCCATCCTCGACCTTTCGACACAGTTTCATGTTACCATCAAGACAAGTTCACATTATAGACGATTTGAAGTGTTTTTTTTGTGACGTTGCGCGGAGGGAGTCGAGATGACGTTGGCTCTAAGGCGTAATCGTCCTGGAGGAGCACCTTTGTCTTCTCCCGCGATGGCATGTACGGATTCGGTGGGGTGGTTGGCAAGGTTAACTTAGTGGTGTTTCTCTAGAACAGAAGAGGAGCGGCCGCGTTGCCTCGGAGGGCAGGAGGCGGTAGCACCCATGATGATTGAATCCCTCTTTCATCGCAACCGGTGGTCCATCAAGAAGAAACTCTTCGGTCAAGGGCATTTGCAGGTCATCGCTGCCACGAGGTCGACCGTGCCGGCTAGAGCTCCTTCACACTCTGAGGTCAAACGTGTCGGCCATTGCTCCTTTCTGCTCTGAGAGAGTCACATGCCGCTTAACCTTTGTTTTTGTCGTCCTCGACGTCTAGTGGACCGCTGTTCGCGGCCATGATGACTAGCAGTAGATGCCATCGATGGCCACCTTGCAACTTTGCGTGGACTATGAGCTCACCGCCGCATTGTCCAACAGGTGCTTAGCGACGCTCGATCTCCATCATCTCTGCATCATAGGCGCAACTCCACCCCATCTATGCCCTTGATGTCTCCCCCAGTGACATCTCCCCCCTCCTAGCATCATGTCTCCCACCTCAGCTCACACTCGCAGCGTCCTTGCAAAGGTGGAACAAGAGATGGTGCCCGTGATGGGTGCCACTCCTACTCCCTCACATATGGGCGATGCCGCTGCCTGTTGCTCTCGCATATGGCCGATGTACTGGAATTGCACATGGTTTAGTGATAGCTGAATAAGAGTATCGATTCCACGAAGAGATGAGGAAATGGTCTTTTGCCCTTTATTGAGGTTTATCGGAATGGGGTTGGAAATATTGCAAGTGTGTGAAGGCGAGAATTAGAGCTGCAATAGGGATACATAAATGTTCTCATGGAGTCCGGATTACCCACTAGTACTTATGATACTTAATTGTTGTAAACACAATATTGGGTTCACATACTTAATCCGTGTTACATGTGTATTGTGTGGGCGGATCCAATAGCTAGATAACATTTACCATTATAGAATCTTTGCAATTTGAACCGACTCAAGATAGCTGCGGTGACATGCAAAGGAGAAAACAACATTGGAAAGTCGGCACAAAATTTGTTAATCGGAACATTCAATTGAAGCCTGAAGTGCACAACTTCTAGTTCTTATTCTCCATTACTGTTACCACAATTTCAATTCATACACTCAAGTGATCATGCCTTGTTACACATCGGTCCATGTCACGATGGCGAGTGTGTGTCGTCCGCCACAGGCAACGTAGTTCGCTTGCCATAGCCCTTCGGAGCTGGTGCTGGTCTTTGGTGGCGGCAAGTTTATGGGCACTTCCATTGGGTGACCCGTAGTCACCTTCCTACCGTCGCCTAGACGGCCATGATCGCCCCTCCCATACTGCAAACAAAGAAAGGGAAAAAGGATGAGCATAAATAAAGCTCATTAATAAAGAAATCCACTGGTTACAGACAGTTATGTACTCACTCCTTTCCGGTTTATAGGGCTCAATGTAAAAATCTCACCAACCAAGGTAGATGATAAGTGGTGAAATACTTTTTGTAGTTTGCAAAAGCACCAATTAATGCTCTTGTTTTCTTTAGAAAAATATGTTTACCAATGCATTGGTCAATTTTCTCTTAATACCTGCATGCAATGATTTAATGCACCTTGGATCTGAACATGTGATGAGGAACAACCAAATTGAGCCTTATAAGATGAAAAAACTAAAATTTTAAGATAAACCCTATAAACCGGAAAGGAGGGAGTACTATTCAAATGTTCCTACAAGAGAAGGGCTTATCAGCAAACATTATTGGCATTGTCAGCAATATGACCTTTCAAAGCTAAAGAAAACAGTTCGGTTTCTAACAAACATGGTAAAGAAAATAATTTTAAAAGCATACACGTTTTGCTCTTTACTCGCTCCGTAAACTAATATAAGAGTGTTTAGATTACAAACGCTCTTATATTAGTTTAAGGAGGGAGTAGTACCTAACCTAAGCAGTACTAACTTGTGACACGGGTGATAATCATACAACTTTTTCCGAAAAGGAGGATTACCCCGGCCTCTGGATATCACATGAATCATGATGTTTCCAAAGCATATCTATGACCCTGAGAATATGAAAATTCCTCAAGCAATTCATATTACTAGTGCAGATAGTTGCTTCGTACGAGGAGGATTTGTGGCTCTCATAGCATTAAAAAATATATCAGGAAATTTCAAAAAATTCTGAAATTTTGGAATATCAAACTTGCGTGCACATTGTACACCCATATTCAGTTTCGTGGGGAATGGACGCCCATGGTAATCTCGGTAAAAAAGTCAAAAAATTCCTATATATAGGGGAAAAAATTGGATGGATCATATGTCGGACCGTATTTCCTTTGCCACGGATACTACCACGGGCACCCATTCCCCGGATACTACCACGGGCACCCATTCCCCACGAAACGGAATACGGGTGTACAACGAGCACCCAGGTTTGATATCCCAAAATTTCAGAATTTTTTGAAATTCTCTGATATATTTTTTTAATGCTATACTCATATATGGGTGTGTGGCACCTGAGAGCTGCAATGCATTATCTTCTTGCGATGCCTATAATAGAGGTACCCATTTCGACTGGTTACAATGGTCAGTGAAACAATATCAACTAATAACAATGCTTATACCATATTTTGTCTGTCCTAGTTCTGGTAAACCCAAAATAGCTTTAAAACTATGTTTAATTTATTTTATCTGCATAGCTAACACCTCCAAAAGTTGCTTATTCTAGCTGACATATCCAAAAACATATTTACAAGTAGTGCATGTAAGCAACTCCAAATTTTCTACTTACAGAGAATATTCGGCCATCACTGGTTAGCACAACCGAATGGGTCCCTCCACATGATACCTGCAAGCATTTAGAAGAGTGAACTCAGGTGCTGAACTTGGAAACAAACCTCAGTCAGACGCTTATAGGCGACAGACAATCAAGAAATTCAATACAACATTTCAGGCCCATGTTAAACTACCTGAACAATATCCTCTCCAGCTAGAAGCTGAACCTTTAGCGGCACCATGTGACTGCTCTTGTCATCCCCAAAGCCGAGCCTCCCATGTTCTCCTCTTCCCCAAGCATATACCTGCAGAGACCGCCAAACAGATGATTGTGCCAAAGCATATTCAAGCTCGTGTTCGAGCAGTAAACATATGGAAAATGGTTAGTTCCAACTAAGAGTTCAAAATACATTTTCCTTCATCAGTTTAACAATCACGAATTTGGAACCGGACTCATTTCTTCTAATTTATGCATAGCAATTACCAAAATACATTTGTTTCAAACCTAGAAGATTCGCAATTGCCCATTGAACAAAACTTCAGAATAGTAAATACATGCTTCCTAAATTTAGTTTTCAACTGATATATTCACTATGTCAATTCGCTGTTATTTCTTAGCCTTCTTGCTCTGATGGCAGTACCACACCAAATGACAGTTGCATTGTGCTTCTCTTCTCATCATTATTCCAGTGGTCACAACTAATAGCTTCCTGCATCCATACACATTTGCATGTCCGCCCTACTATTTATGCAGAAAATTTGGAACGAACTAGGTGTGACCTAACTGAGCAGCCAACATTGAGCCAGTCAGTTATTTGCATGTCCGCCAACATTGAGCCAACAGATGAGCTCAACTTCTTCAAAGCTCAAGTCTAGTTAGCTTTATATCTTTGCCGGAGTTTCTTATGGACATATTTTGATCATGAATAGAAGGAATAACAAACTTGTCAGATTATATTGATTCTCAGGCCCATTAAAAGTTATGACATGAATGTTCTCGGTCAAGAACTATCTGGAATCAATCAACCTTCTCTATTCTTCTATTGCTATACATACTAGTGTATAGGGAGAGATCAGGTGCTCCAGTGCCTTAGATGCTCCGGTGATACGAGCTATCGGAAGCCATTGGATCTCAGATCCGAATGCTCCTAGGGGACTTTGAACATTTCTCAAAAAAGCCCTTCGAAAGTCTGAGAATCGCGTGCAAGTGTAGTAGCCCCCCAGATGTCATTGGATCTGAGATCCGACGGCCCGGAAGCTTGTATCACCTACGACGCTGGAGCACCTGATATTCCCCCTGGTGTATATGGGCCGCACACGCACACCTCAAGATGGACGATAGATATCTATAATCCACATGCTGACAAACACTCTTTTGTTCCTGACCCCTTCATTATGCAATCAGCTATTTTTCCGAGGAAGTAACATGGATTAGCTTCAGTGTTCCCTCGTCAAGCCTCTCTTTTATGAAAAAAACGATCTACACATGCTTTGTTCGGTCATGCCGAACTAGATAATTTGCAATGTTGATTGCTGACTTGTTAGAGCAAGTCTAGCAGACCCCGCATAACGCGCGAACCTGCATAATTCCGGCGAGTATACGGGCTCGGCCCAATTTTCTGGCCAGAACAGAGCCCGTATACTCGTCCGGCCTGTAAATATTTTTGCCGCAGCCCGCAAACGTTACCCCTGAAGCAGTATAACTACGGGTTTGCGGGGCAGATGCGGGTCGAAACCCTATCAGCCGCGTTTCCCCCCGATTCCCCACCACGCCGCTCGATTTCTCGCCGCCGGCAAGCCTGCGAAAGCCATGGACAGCTCTAGGGATGAGGCGGAGCGCCGCCGCCACGCCAGATCTGATGCCACGCGCAAGCGAGGGGCGCGTCGGTGGCTCAACCCTTGTAGCCGGCCGCCGCCGGCGTTCGACCGCCGCGAGCTAAACGAGTTCGATCGCGAGCTCGCCCGCCGCCGTCACGCCACCTCCGGCTCCTGGTCCGCAGGGAGCTCATCCGCGGGCGCATCGAGCTCGCGGCTCATTCCGGTGAAGAAGGAACCGAAGGAGGAGCTCTCACCTCGTGTCGTAGAGCCCGATGCGCCGCCGCGCCGAGGCGTCATCGGGCCCGAGGACTACCTCCCCCCGAGGCATGAGGAGCTCCTCGAGCGCGTCGTCCTCGAGCGGTCGGTGAGGGAGCAAGAGGAGATGGAAGAGCGCATCCGGCGCGAGCTCGAGTACAAGCGGCTCTTCCTCCAGACGGGCGTCGCCGCGTCGCAGGCGCACGCGTCCAAGGAGGCTGACCTGTGACTGATGAGAAGGCGGAGCAGGCGAAGTTCTACATCGACCTCGACTCCTCCGACTCCGATTGAGCGCCGCTGCTGGGCAGCTACTACACAAGCTCCGGTGAGCTCAATTTTGTGTAGTGATACGGTAGCGTAGGCCCGGTCTAGCTCCGGCGAACTTATATGTATGCATGCTGTGTACGAACTTATGTGAAGAAGAACTAACTATGTGAAGAACTATCTATGCGAGCGAGCTCCGGCGAGCTTTTCCTTAAATTTCTCATGCAAAACGAGTTTTTAAAATTTTACGGGTTTGGATACAGTTTCTGTTCTGCCGCGGTGATTTTGAGCCTGCATAAACGCCCCCGTGCAAACTGTACAGTTTACAGTTCGGCAAAATGTGGGGTCTGCTAGAGATGCTCATATCACACCAGAGCTTCAATGCTCCTCTCTTTAGTAGCCTTAACTCTGATATGAGGCCTTTCATCCACAGCATCTCGCACAAACAAAAAGACATTGCTCTATATTCTGCTTCAGTTGTAGATCAGGAGACCACCGACTGCTTCATCCTCCTCGCAGGTTTACTCCAACAAAGACACAAAAGCCAAATGTTGACCTTCTGGCATCAATGCAACTAGCCCAATCAGCATCACAGTAGCCCTCTACATTTAAGTGCCCACTGGCCTTAAACAATAGACCTCTTCCATGACTCCCTTTTAGATAGGGCAATATATAGTGTGCTGACTTCTTGGGCCATGCATGTAGCGGATGACCACACTCACTGCATAGGATGTCAGGTATCGTGTGGCACAAAAAGATGAGCCAGACTACAAGCCATTTGTAGTTCTCCCTACAATTGGACTTCCAGATCGTGCATACGATTGATGATTTGGCTCGATAGGAGTTGAAACAGCTCGACACCCAAGTATTCATGCACCACTAAGAAGGTCCAAGACATACTTCGGCTGCAAGAGAACTATCCCTTTTGAGGATGTTGCAATTTCCACTGCCTAGAAAATACCTCTGTTGGCCAAGGTCCTTAATCTCAAACTCTTTGCTTAACGTCTGCTTTAATTGTGACGTCTCAACAGTATCACCCCTTATAACAATGATATCATCCGCATATACTGCAAGAACTGTGATATGCCTGCCGGAGTTGCGCTGTAACTATCGCATACCACACATAGCACAATGAAATTGATCAAACCATGCCCATGGAGATTGCTTAAGCCCGTACAATGACTTTCTCAACCTAAGGAACTTTCAATGAGTTTGAGATGTACCAAAACCAAATTTGCTGCACGTGATATCAAAGTTTTCAGGGTACTCCTCTTTGCCACAGGTGCAATGGTCTCATCATAGTCAATTTCATAGGTTTGGCTATAACCCTTTGCAACAAGTCTGGCCTTATGTCTCTCCATCTTACCATTTGACTCTTGCTTCGCGGTGTAGACCCATTTGCAATTACCTGCCTTTTCCCTTTTGGAAGCTCTACAAGCTCCCATGTATTATTCTTCTAAAGGGCTGGCATCTCCATCATCGCTTCATCCCACTCAGGATCTTGCGCTGCTGCTTTCCAATCAGTTGGGATTACTGACGATTGTTAGGAGGCAATGAAGGCTCTATACCTAGGTGACGGTGAGTCATATGACGCATAGTTTTCACTTTTCAGTACCATGCTCAAAACCGTACCTTCCAAGAGGATTTCCTGCCCCAGCTCATGGTTCTTTCCTCAAGGCAATAGGCACATTCATTCAATCATCTATGACACGCAACTGACTCTTAGATGAGTCCACTTCATCAAGTACTGGAATCTAATGTCGCTGATGTTGCTCCCCCTGCAATTGGACCTCGCCAACTACTGGAATTTGTTGTTCATGTTGCAATTTTATCCTTGCATACGCCACTAAATTTGACTCCTCATTGGGCTTTCTCCATCTCTTCACTCATAGGTTTTCTTCTTGCATACACCCTCAAAGTTTCTTCCTCGTTTGACTTCTTGAATCTTTCCTCACTCATACGACATGGAAGTGTGCCAATCACAACTCTCGATGGTTTCTCTTTCTCCACCGGCATTGCTGCAGCTTCATCCTCTCAGCCGCCGCCACCTCCGTACTTCCTACTCTTGCTTCCATCCGACCACCAGGACCTAGTGAAAGGACAAGTGCTCCCTGGGTGATTTTGGTAATTAATGTCAACATATCTCTTGTTGGACTAATGCTTTCATCTAGTATGCTTCAGATAAGTTCAACAATGGAGTGGCATGGACTAGAGGATGTGGAACCCTTTCGAGATGATAAGGACAAAGGATTGGCTCAAGCTCAAAGCTCAGGACTCTACATTTTTCATTTTAGTGATCCAAGATCATATTGAGTCCATAGGAAAGCCAATACTATTAAGAGAGGGTGAGGTGTTGCTTAATGGCTTGCTTGCTCAAAGTGCTTAGTGATATGCTCCACAGCCCTCAACCACTTTCTCATATCCACATATGTCCCAAACCAAAAGTCAAACTCGGCCCCACCGAAATTTTCTATCCGGCGCCACCGAGTTCTCTTGACATAGCCACTGCTAGAAACCCTAATCAATTTGGTCTCACCGATAGGGATCTCAGTCTCACCGAGATGGGCTTGCAAACTCTCTGTTGCCTATTGCATTAATTTCGGTCCCACCGAAATATGAAATTGGTCCCACCGAGTTTGCTTGGCCAACTCTCTGTTTAGCTTATTACCAAAATCGGTCCCACCGAGTTTGTGTAATCGGTCCAACCGAGATGAGGCTTTACCCTAACCCTAGCACATCGGTCCCACCGAGTTGATCATGTCGGTCCCACCGAAATGCCTAACGGTCACATTATGAACCAAATCGATCTGACCGAGTTTTATAATTCGGTCCCACCGAGTTTGGTGATTTGTGTGTAACGGTTAGATTTTGTGTGAAGGCTATATATACCCCTCCACCCACTCTTCATTCGAAAAGAGAGCCATCAGAATATGCCTACACTTCCAACATACATTTTCTGAGAGAGAACCACCTACACTTGTGTTGAGGTCAAGATATTCCATTCCAACCACATAAATCTTGATCTCTAGCCTTTCCCAAGTTGCTTTCCACTCAAATCATCTTTCTACCAAATCCAATCCCATGAGAGAGAGCTGTGTTGGGGAGACTATCATTTGAAGCACAAGAGCAAGGAGTTCATCATCAACACACCATCTATTAACTTCTGGAGAGTGGTGTCTCCTAGATTGGTTAGGTGTCACTTGGGAGCCTCCGTCAAGATTGTGGAGTTGAACCAAGGAGTTTGTACGGGCAAGGAGATCGCCTACTTCGTGAAGATCTACCCTAGTGAGGCAAGTCCTTCGTGGGCGATGGCCATGGTGGGATAGACAAGGTTGCTTCTTCGTGAACCCTTCGTGGGTGGAGCCCTCCGTGGACTCGCGCAACCGTTACCCTTCGTGGATTGAAGTCTCCATCAACGTGGATGTACGATAGCACCACCTATCGGAACCACGCCAAAAATCTCCGTGTCTCCAATTGCGTTTGCACACTCCAATCCCATCCCTTTACATTCTTGCAACTTGCATGATTTACTTTCCGCTGCTCATATACTCTTGTCATGCTTGCTTGATATGTATTGTGAATGTTTGAACTTGTGCTATAACCCCACTTCAACTTAAAGAATTTAAAAAGTGCAACTTTTCTTGCTAAGAGTCTATTCACCCCCCTCTAGACACCTCTTCTCGATCCTTTCACCTAGCATCGCTGCCAACTGCCAAGACCAAGTGCTGCCGTCTCCTCCGGCAGACCCACTCTCGCACACTGCCGGCCGCCGGCTCCATTCCTGCACAACTACTCCGCCTGGGCCTGTTGGCCTTTTCCCGGAGCTTGTTCCCCGCTGCGCTGACACCCTAGGCGCCCGGAGCTCCACCCCATGCTGCTGATTCACCACGGGCGACCTGCAGACCCAACATCTTCTCCCACCTGTGCTCTGACACAATCTTGTCGTTCAAGAAATATCTAGAATCAGTCAAGAGTCAACCTTCTCCATTCTTCTCTCTTGCTTTACATACTAATGTATATGGGCCACATGGGCCAGGTAACACACACACACACACACACCAGCCAACAGTGGACAACACCCTTCATGAATAATCCTATTATGCAAGAACTAGTACGCGAGAACAGTTTGTTGCTCCCTATAGCCGTGTCGTCTTTCACCAACATAAAATAAAATAGAACTGTGTCAAAACTGGCGGTTCGGTCAGAGAACAACAAAGCCTTTCAGTCCCAAACATATTGGCATAGGGTAGAGTTGAAACCCATAAGACTCAAAACATGGTTCCGACACGTGGATAGCTAACTTCCACGCACCCATGTCCATGGCTGGTTCTTTGGTGTTATTCCAGTCTTTCAGGCCTCTCTTTACGGACCCACCCATGTGAAGTTTGGTCTACCCCGATCTCTCTTGACATTATCAGAATGCTTTATCCTTCCGTTATGCACCGGCGGTTCGGTTAGAGTAAATAAATTTTATCATATGATGATAAACCAGTTTACAGAAAGAAAGAAAAAAGGAAATACCTCTCCTTCTTTAGTTAATGCGGCTGAATGCCAACCTCCAGCAGCAATGTCAACCTGCAAATAGATGTGGAAAATATAAAACAAGAAACAGAAACAGGTCTTTTAGGATTCATAGGCCTGGTAAGGAAAATATGTGTGCAAAAGTATTTGTGATTTATCAGCATCTAGTGGTAGCCTGGTAGGCCATAATCAATATGAAATTATTTACATAGGCAACATCGAACAAATGTAAGTTCCACAAAAATGGCAGAAATTCAACGATTAGTACCAGAGGTGCTATATGCTTAACTTACTGCGGGTCAACATGAATTAACCTGGGATCCAATGGACCAACTTTTTTTTTCTTTTGCTCAGCTAGAGTCTAACCAAGCCTTGAACCAGGCTTGTTAGGTAATGTCTTCATACACCTCATTAATGTTCAACTTGATTTAGAAAGGATGTCAGAAATAAGAAGCAACAATCCAGTGTGGCTCACCAATGAGAGGTTAGATAGCCCTTCAACACGGATCGGTTGTGATCTCGGTTGGGTATCTCCAATCCCCAGCTGGCCATATTCATTATTACCCCATGCCCACAAGATTCCGTCTACTGACAGTGCCAAATTATGGAATGCCCCTACAGCAATCATGCTCACTTGTTCAAGCCCTTGCACACGTACTGGCGTAGATATTTTTTTGCTGAAAAGAAGACTAACATCGTCAATACTATGATACAAGGACAAACACACCAAAAATATAAAAATGATTGATGATTTCAGTTGAAGTCACAGGCGCCATACATATCACCCGGAGGCCACGGTTGTCCCCATGTCCAGACATGGCCTTCTTGTGTCAAAACCACTGAGTGAGTCCCCCCCGCAGCTACCTAGAGTCAATGAAAGAAAACAGTAAACCAGAAGTTAATGATGTTGAATGGAAAGCAGGAGTGCAGGACTGAAAAGTTCTAGCATCATTTTACTAGAACATCAGTATTTCATTTGGACATGACACACTGTAACAGTTCTAACAAAAAGTTATCCTATGTGTTCTCCCAGCCTAACACAAGTTGGCAACAAGTATGCTGGTGTTGACAGTAAGATGCAAAAAATTGCTAGTCACAATCCTTAAAACATGCATAAAAATGACTAAAATCCCAAGAACATTGGGACTGGTGCAAGTAGTACATGATAGGAATCTGATTCCATTCCACTCACTTGCCGAACTTTGAGCTTGAGAGCGCATCGCTGTGGGATGGGGATGTCCCTCCTGAGTGCCCTTGTGCCATCTTCCTTCCTCTCAGGCTCCTCCCCGCACTGCCCATATTCGTTGCCCCCTGGAACATGGGCGCACATGTCATGTAATCAACCAATTCCGAAAAGAAAAAACCAGCCAAGAAACCGAGTTCCCTTACCCCAAGCGTAAGCCCGGCCCTTGTCGTCCACCGCGAGGCAATGCCACCCGCCGATCGCTGCCTGGCACCAAAACCCAATGACACACGCATTACAAAAGAAGCGAATCGCATTTCAAAAGAGTGATCATGCGCTCACCTGCACGATCTTGACCCCGATGAGGGCGTCGACATGCGCCGGGGAGCTCTCTGTCTTGGTCTCCGGCGGGTGCCCGAGCGTTCCCCGCTGATTCCACCCCCAAGTGAAGAGCTGCAGAGAAACGGCGGCCGCCAGCGAGAAACCACATCAAAACAAACACTGTACTGTATAGAAAGGAAAGGAGTGCAAGAAGGAAGCGGGGCAATGGAAGCGTACGCTGCCGTCGTCGCATATGGCGAGGGAGTTGCGGCTGCCGGCTACGACGGCGGAGACGGCGTACGCATCCAGAGCGCCGATGCAGCGGGCCCAGTCCTTCTCGTCGCACCGGCCCATGCCCAGCTGCCCGTCTTCCCCCGAACCCCTGCAAAACCCAACGAAATCAGGCGCCACATCTCAGGGACAGAGCGGCCGGAGGGGGCGAGCGAGGAGGCATCACCATGCGAGGACGGCTACGGGGCGGGAAGGCAGCGCCATATGGGGTGGGGGGAAGGGGGGAGGGGCGGCTCGGTGTCTGAGGTGGCCGGGAAGCGGTGGGGAGATAGCGAAACCGCAGCGGCAAAACAAGAATGCAGCGCTGGAGGCTGCTTTTGTTGCGGCCCTGTCCGGGAGGGGAGGTGGGATTGGGGTGGGTGAGGAGGTGAGGGCGCCTACCTTTTGCGCGTGTCTTGTGTGGGTTTTGTGCTCCGCGCAATAGGGTTTTGGAGGCGGGGAGGCGGTGGATTCCACGTCACCTCCCGGTGAGTCACTCAATTTATCCAAGGTTGCCCCGCATGCTGCTCTTGGATCGCGTCACGCCAACTCTATCACGCGACCCCAAACAGACATTCGTTTTGACTAGAATTTCTTAAAAAAAAACTATTTTGACTGGATTCTGTCCATTTGGATTTTTTTAAGACAACCTCGCGAAGTTCTTTATTAATCCGTCACCACAGTTACCGGGACGAACGAGAGATTCCCGGAATGTCCTAACCAAATATGGCGGCCACCACCGAGATTAAGAGCATGCTTCGCTAAATTGTGAGCTTCGACATTCGAGCTCCTAAACTCATGACTAAAATTACAGAAATCGAAAGACATAGACCGATCTATTATTTCATGAATAATTGCTCCATAGCTCGCTGCATTTTCCTTCTTGACGTCCTCGACCACCCCCTTGCAGTCCGATGCTACATGGATCCTCCGAAGATGGAGGTCCTCCGAGAGAGCCAATGCTTCCCTTATCGCCAGCGCCTCGAGGGTTTGTGGATCAGCGATATGTTTGAAAAAAAAGTCGAGGCTCCCAAGAAGGCCCCTTCTTGATCCCTGCATATGGCGCCAACAGCACCATAGCCCCGTCGAGATACAGCGGCATCGACATTTACCTTTGCGGCTCCTTCGCGTGGTTTTACTCAACGAGTAGACCTCCCTGTTGCCACACCCCTTGGTTTCTGGTGCACGTGATTCATAAACCGGAGATCACCCAAGTAGCTGTTGATGAATCCGTTGATGGAGTGCGGCGTCTGGTAAATGTCTTCGTGAATAGCCTTCCGTCGAGCTTTCCAGAATGCCCAAAGAGTTACAATAAGCCTTTGAAACAGATCTGCAGGTAATATTGCATGTAACTCAAAAAGCCAGTCCTTGGCTTTATCCTCCGTTCACTCAACCATTGGTTCTAGGAGATCCTCCGGGGCAAGCGCCCAAACAGCAGCAGCCAATGGACATTTTAGCAATGCGTGCTTCCATGTGTCTCTTCCCCCACATAGCAGGCATGTGTCTTCTGTTGTCATGTGTCCATGTTTTAGGACCTCTCCGCATGGCATAGAATGTCTAGCAAGGCGCCAGACAAACATCCTCAGTTTGGATGGGACCTGGATATGCCATATCATGCTCCACTTGTTGATGTCAGCCTGTTCGAACGAGGACCCCCCTCTTCCTGTAACCACGCTTCTCGATTCATCTTAGTCCGCAAGACCATCTGATACGCGGACCGAACACTGAAATTGCCTCGTGTCTCTTCATGCCAAGCCCAAAAGTCGGCAACTCTACGTGTGCATAGAGGTATCTTTAGAATCTCAACAGCATCGAAAGGTGTAAAGATAGACCTTATATAGTCCTCATTCCATGACACCATTGGTGCATGGATCAACTGCGCCACCCTAGTGGGGGGTTCGGAATTAGTGATGTGATGGGCCTCTTATAACTATCCATAGGGATCCAGTTATGCAGCCAAATATCTGTAGTATCCCCATCCCCAATCCTTCGAACAATCCCCTGTGCTAGGATATCTCGACCATCGAGTATTGCTCTCCAAATTTGAGAAGGGTGAGAACCAAGCTCCGCATCCAGCAAAGTGTTTTGTGGGAAATATATCGCTTTCAGCATACGTGAGCTGAGAGATGACTCTTCTGTCAAAATCCTCCACGCTTGACGTGCTAGCAATGCCAAATTGAAGATCTCCAAGTCACGGAAACCCAGCCCTCCCAAATGTTTAGGTCTGGTCATGACATCCCACGCCACCCATCTTGGCTTTCTCCTTCCTTGCTTGCTACCCCGCCAGAATTGCCTTATGATGGAGGTTATATTTTCGCACAGCCCCCTCGGCAACCTGAAGCATGACATAGAATAGACTGGTATATCCTGTGCTATAGACTTGATCAAAATCTCTTTACCTGCCGATGATAGGAGCTTCTCCATCCATCCCTTTATCTTTTCCCAAACACGGTCCCTCAAATATTTGAATGTACCGTTCTTCGAGTGGCCGACATCAGTAGGCATGCCCAAGTAGCGATCACTCAAAGATTCATTTTGTACCTGCAAATTGTTCTTGACAATATCCCTTACAGGTCCTAGACATCCTTTGCTGAAAAAAATTGAGGACTTCTCATTATTAATCCTTTGTCCCGATGCACTACAATAAGTAGTTAGCAGGTTTGACACCGCTAAAGATCCCTCCCCACTCGCCTTGAAAAGTAGCAGGCTGTCATCTGCAAACAAAAGGTGGTTAACGGTAGGAGCCATTGGGGCCACCTGAATACCTGCCAATGATGACTGAGAACTGGTTTTGAGTAGGCACGAAAGGCCCTCTGCTGCTATCAAGAATAAATAGGGGGAGATTGGGTCTCCCTGCTGAATACCCCTTGTAGGTTTGAAAGATTCGAGTTTCTCTCCATTAAATAAAACCGAAAAGGAAATTGATGAGACCATACCCATAACAATATCAATCCACTGTCCTGCAAAACCCAGCTTGGTCATGATGGCCCTCAAATATGTCCACTCCACACTGTCATAGGCTTTCATCATGTCCAACTTCAAAGCGCAGAAATTGTTTGTTTTTTTATCTCGAGCGCTTCATAAAGTGCAAGCACTCATAGGCACAAATAATGTTGTCAGTTATAAACCTTCTAGGTACAAAGGCGGACTGCTCTTCTAATATAATGTCAGGCAGAATTACCTTTAACCTGTTAGCAAC
Source organism: Triticum urartu (assembly GCF_003073215.2). NCBI lineage: Eukaryota > Viridiplantae > Streptophyta > Magnoliopsida > Poales > Poaceae > Triticum > Triticum urartu. Next base: position 299,068,640 of record NC_053028.1, read on the forward strand.
CACCTTCGAAGCAATCTTATAGAGAACATTGCGAAGACTTATAGGCCGGAATTGGGACAGTACTGTTGGGTTCGTTACTTTAGGAATCAACACTAGTACAGTATCATTGATGCACTCTGGGCTCTCCTCTCCATGGACTATTCTCAGAACAATCTTTGTGACTTCCTCCCCACACATGTCCCAATGGTGTTGATAGAAGTGAGCGGGAAAACCGTCCGGGCCTGGGGCTTTGGTTGGGGACATCTGGAACAAGGCCGCCTTAACCTCCTCATTGGTGTACGGAGCGCAAAGTAATGTGTTCATCTTGTCTGTCACCTTGCGCGGTACATGGTTCAGAACTTCATTCATATTCTGGACCCCTTCAGACTGGTATAAGGTTTGGTAAAAACTGTTGGCAAGCACCCTCAATTCTACTGGGTCTGAAATCTCAACTCTGAGCGAGTTTTGTAGAGCTTTGATCATGTTTTTCTTGCGGCGAAGGCTAGCTCGAAGATGAAATTTTTTTGTATTCTTATCACCCGCCGAAAGCCACTTGATTCTAGCCCGTTGCCACCACATTATCTCCTCTCTATGGTATAGTTCGATCAATCGCTCATTTATTTTCAGCTCCACATGCGTTGGCCTGATCCTTAGTGGGTCGCTGTCGGTGTCAAAACCGGCGGATCTCAGGTAGTGGGTCCCGAACTGTGCGTCTAGGCCGGATGGTAACAGGAGGCAGGGAACACGATGTTTTACCCAGGTTCAGGCCCTCTTGATGGAGGTAAAACCCTACGTCATGCTTGATTAATATTGATGATATGGGTAGTACAAGAGTAGATCTACCACGAGATCAAGGAGGCTAAACCCTAGAAGCTAGCCTATGGTATGATTGTTGTATATATTGTATATCTATCGACTAGCCTGGCCTCGGTTTATATAATGCACCGGAGGCCTAGGATAACAAGAGTCCTAGCCGAATACGCCGGTGGGGAGAAGTCCTTGTCTTGATCGCCAAGTCTTGTGGAATCTTCCTTGTATGCGGTAGCCGTCCGAACTGGCCCATGAGTATACGGCCACGGGGGTCCTCGGCCCAATCTAATAGATCGGGAGACGACGTGGTGAGTACCCCCTAGTCCAGGACACCGTCAGTATCCCCCTGAACCGGTCTTCAAGTTAGGGACGCTCCTCGATTCTTCCGAACTGTTCTTCATCTTCGGTTGCCGGTCTTGAAAACTGGTTCAACAAATCTTCTTTATCTTCAATCTTGAGGATCGCCGAAATGCATTTGACGAGTTTACACGTCGGGTATCCGAGGAGCCCCTTTAAGTTTCCGGCCTTTATCAATGCCTTGTTTATTTTTATGCCACACCTCGGGTTTGAAGTTGTTCCCGGGAGGCAGGGTCCTCTTGCGTCTGAGCTCCAACGCCGGACTGCATTCGAGGTATCTTTTGCAGCCGAGCACCAACGCCAGACCGCTTCCCAGCTCTAGCGCCAGAATGTATCTGAGCTCCAACGCCGGACTATGTATCCGAGCTCCAACGCCGGACTGTGTTGGGGAACGCAGTAATTTCAAAAAAATTCCTACGCACACGCAAGATCATGGTGATGCATAGCAATGAGAGGGGAGAGTGTTGTCTATGTACCCACGCAGACCGACTGCGGAAGCGTTGACGCAACATAGAGGAAGTAGTCGTACGTCTTCCCGATCCGACCGATCCAAGCACCGTTACTCCGGCACCTCCGAGTTCTTAGCACACGTACAGCTCGATGACGATCCCCGGGCTCCGATCCAGCAAAGCATCGGGGAGGAGTTCCGTCAGCACGACGGCGTGGTGACGATCTTGATGTTCTACTGTCGCAGGGCTTCGCCTAAGCACCGCTACAATATGATCGAGGTGGAATATGGTGGCAGGGGGCACCGCACACGGCTAAGGAACGATCTCAAGGATCAACTTGTGTGTCTAGAGGTGCCCCCTGCCCCCGTATATAAAGGATCCAAGGGGGAGGGGGCGGCCGGCCAGGAGGAGGGCGCAGGAGGAGTCCTACTCCTACCGGGAGTAGGACTCCCCCCCAATCCTAGTTGGAATAGGATTCCCCGAGGGGGAAAGAGAGAGAGGGGGGGCGGCCACCTCTCCTTGTCCTAATAGGACTAGGGGAGGGGGGAGGCGCGCGGCCCACCTTGGGCTGCCCCTTTTCTCCTTTCCACTAAAGCCCACTAAGGCCCATATAGCTCCCGGGGGGTTCCGGTAACCTCCCGGTACTCCGGTAAAATCTCGATTTCACCCGGAACACTTCCGATATCCAAACATAGGCTTCCAATATATCAATCTTTATGTATCGACCATTTCGAGACTCCTCGTCATGTCCGTGATCACATCCGGGACTCCAAACTAACTTCGGTACATCAAAATGCATAAACTCATAATAACTGTCATCGTAACGTTAAGCGTGCGGACCCTACGGTTCGAGAACAATGCAGACATGACTGAGACACATCTCCGGTCAATAACCAATTGCGGGACCTGGATGCCCATATTGACTCGTACATATTCTACGAAGATCTTTATCGGTCAGACCGCATAACAACATACGTTGTTCCCTTTGTCATCGGTATGTTACTTGCCCGAGATTCGATCGTCGGTATCCAATACCTAGTTCAATCTCGTTACCGGCAAGTCTCTTTACTCGTTCCGTAATACATCATCTCACAACTAACATTTTAGTTGTAGTGCTTGCAAGGCTTATGTGATGTGCATTACCGAGAGGGCCCAGAGATACCCCTCCGACAATCAGAGTGACAAATCCTAATCTCGAAATATGCCAACCCAACATGTACCTTTGGAGACACCTGTAATGCTCCTTTATAATCACCCAGTTACGTTGTGACGTTTGGTAGCACCCAAAGTGTTCCTCCGGTAAACGGGAGCTGCATAATCTCATAGTCATAGGAACATGTATAAGTTATGAAGAAAGCAATAACAACATACTAAACGATCGGGTGCTAAGCTAATGGAATGGGTCATGTCAATCAGATCATTCAACTAATGATGTGACCTCGTTAATAAAATAACAACTCTTTGTTCATGGTTAGGAAACATAACCATCTTTGATTAACGAGCTAGTCAAGTAGAGGCACACTAGTGACACTAAGTTTGTCTATGTATTCACACATGTATTATGTTTCCGGTTAATACAATTCTAGCATGAATAATAAACATTTATCATGATATAAGGAAATAAATAATAACTTTATTATTGCCTCTAGGGCATATTTCCTTCAGACTGTATATCCGAGCTCCAACGCTGAAATATATCCGAGCTCCAATGCCGGACTGTGTCCAGGCTCCAATGTCGGACTATATCCGAGGTGTCATATCACCTTGGTTCAAAAAAGTTGAAGGAGTTTAGCCGAGCTTAATGCCGGAAATGCCCTCTATGGAGCCAGCCACTAGCGCCCGAGCTTTATGCCGGACTGCTTCCGAGGTGGTGCACCACCCCGACTATGGGCCGATTTTTTGTCAATATTTTTTATTGGTGCAATTTATTCTCTGCCGAGATATATAGCCAGTAGCCCTCAAGGTGTGTATCGGTCTAAAACCTGAGATGCACATGAAGGATGACATAAGATCGCTGATCCCAGTAGCCGCTGAGACTCAGGTTGATTTGCAAAATCGGCCTGAGGATCAAGTCCTAGCTCGGCGGAATACTTCGGGACACAAAAGCGGCGTGCTCAGTCCTCAAGACTCAGGTTGGGTGCGGCCGACCAACCTGAGGATCAAAATCTCCTCGGAAACTATATTGCACATAAAATTTTCTGCATTGGACAAGCAATGCAGTAGCCCCCGAGACACTGGTCGGGTGGCAACACCAAATCAGGGGATCGATGTGCCCCTTTAATATTTGTAAATAATAAGCCCGAAGCCCAGTAGCCCCCGTGCCTTAATGCGGGCACGGGTGGCCGAATTAAGGATCAATATCCATAGTAAAATCACAAATTATGTGTAATGACTCTATGTATCCAAGTACTTTATGTCATTAATGCTCGGATCCGCATTGTACAAAACATTGTTGACCGACCATCGGCTTCCACCTCCTTGGCCAGTAGCCGAGGAGTGTTTGTCCTACTTTATAAAGCCTTTATGAGGGCAAAGATTTACGACAAACAAGGTAATCTGGCCACATGGTTTTATAAACAAAGGTACGCAGAGAGATATGTTATATTACTGTTTAACAGAAGAAATGTATTCCAAAGAAAATAGTCCCGATATCGGTTCCTTTCTTTGGGTTGTCATGCTAAGCATGATCATGAAACCTCAGCTCGAATGTAAGAGCAAAATATCGAGGATTTAGTTTGGGAGGCCAGTTAATAGCCCCCGGTAGTGTTCGGCGACAGTCGAGGTCAAGCCGTAAACACTTTGGCCAATGTTATGAATGGCCCGTCATAGTCATCGGATCGCTGACCAGTTTACGCTTATTGTGACAGTCGGTTTTCGACTTTCTCCACTAAGGTGCTTAACCATGTGAGCTGGAAGCACAATCGCAGTGGTTCTCCCTTTGCACGCCTAGCCGAACAAAACGGAACGTAGGAAGCAAGTGCAGGAGCCGGGCAACCCAACTATTGACCGAAGACATAATTCGAAACTGATGCATATATAGCAATATCTGAGAATGTTTTTGCCAAATCCCTAAAGGTGTCCGGCGTTGCACTGCGAGACTAATGCTGGAAAAGCACAAATAGTTTAAAGTGCCAAAAAGCTTGGAAAACCAAGAAACGTCAGTAAAAACATGACGTCCGAACAAGATCAAGTGTTCGGTGCCAATCCGAAAATTGGTCTTAGAAAAAAGAAGTGCTTCTGTCGTCCTTTAACATGACACATCCTATCTCAAGACTTCGAGCGGGTCAGCCTACGGCTTCAACCTCCTATCCCGAGGGCGGAGTACTTCTCATTAGGCCAGTTTAGCAAACTAAACTCTAGCGGCTTTGAGAGAGAAATTAGGCTCCCCGGCTAGTGACTGCACACTCGCGTTGAAAAAAGGAGTGATACATAATAATAATAGAACTTTGCAACGACTGAGAAGAAGAACACTTATTATAAAACGGCTCAAATAAACTTAAGAGACCCCAAGTGACTTGGGTAGAAGAATGATTGCATGTACCAAAGTACTTATATCATATCTATGTTCAACCGAACTTTAAACGCGTCTTAACCGACCGTAGGCTTCTCCCTCTTCGGTTAAGGACCGAAAAGTGTTATGTACTCCATCGGTCGAGAATATCGACGGTGTTTCCAATAACCAGGCAATCAGGCCATAAGGCTGTAACAGACAAAGTGCGCTCAGGGAACTTATGCTATATTACTGCGAGGAGTAAGAAGCATCTTCGAAGAAAATAGTACCCCCACCGATACCTTTCTTTGGTGCTCATTGTTATTATGAGACTTGTGCAATAGATTTTTTGTACTCATGAGTTCTGTTGTGTGCCGACCATCATTGAATAACTATAAGAGCGCTAGCTTTCGGCTTCACCCAGTCTGAGGTCCGGCTCGGGTGACTCGATCGTGACAATCGCAGAGGTGCTCCCTTTACTCCCTAGCCGAACAATCGGGAACGTAGGGGTAAACACAAGAGCGAGGCAACCCAGCTTGCAAATCGCTTAAGTCAATGTGGTGCATATTGTGGCGTAATACACGAACAAGGAACGAAGCCGTACAAGTATAATCATATGCAACAGGAAAAGCTTCATAAAGGAAGCCCCCAAGTAAACGGGGTATTTGAATTTATGCGTCACAAACAAAGTTTGGACAAGGAAATTTTTTAGAAGCAACTTTTTTCCAAAAAAGTATAATGCTTGGTCGAACCGAACGCAAGTTAGAAATTAAAGCTTTGAGCATGAAAGCGACTTAGTTGGTTAATGTGTTCGGTATTGATGACGCAGTCCGAGCTTGATGCAGGGCAAGGTTCCATCCCTCAAGCCGGTCCCGAGGTGGCGGAGCGGAGAGCTTGACACGCCGAAGTGGTGACATAGCACGATCAATGCAGACCGGCAGAGTGACGCCGAAGTCCCCGGATCATTTTCCTGTGCACAAAAAATAGTGCAAACCGGAGATAATAGTAATAATGATAATTAAAAAAATCGTTGCATAATAAATAATTTATGCAAAGTGAGTAATAAAAGAAATATGGCCTGGCGCCGAAGTCAAGTCGATGCAGGGCGTCGGCGTGATGCGGTAAAGGCGTGGCAAAGCCTGAATTCGCAGGTCGGTCCGAGCTCCGAGTGCGGCGTTCGCCGGACTATGTACAGAAACTGACCGAACCACCATGCGACTGTCGTTAATGCAGCCACCATTTGATAGACCTGTGTACATATGACGGACAAACCAGAATAATAATTCCTTGGGAAAAATGAACCCAAACAAGCAAAAAATACTGGGATTAATAGCACCTGGTTTATTTGTTGTAGCAATCCGAAGGAAGGTGATTCCTAAAATTGGGACCCGCTCCGCACACCCATTGCCTGATGGGAGATAAAACAACGGCATGGCAATGCTGGTAAAGGTTGACTCACCGAGGCAAAGCCCTCGGCCCAGCTAACGTGACGGAGCTGGTCGGCTAGTGACGCCGAAGTGTCCGGAGTAGGTTGATGAAGAGATGGCGAAGCCTCCGGTCCAACCGAGATGTCGAAGCCTCGATGTCAGGCGATGAGTCGAAGTAGGTCGGCGTGATGGACACCAGCTTGAAGAAGCAATAGTGCGGCCCTGTCGATGCAGGTCGTGACGTGGTCGATGCCGGCTTGATGAAGCGACCATGCGGCGATGCCGGTATGCCCGCTCCATGTAATCCGTGGGGCGGCGATGTTGGTGATGATTTATCCTTCGCGATGCTGGGCTCTTGTTCGGCTTGCCGAGATGATGATCCGAAGAAGTTGAGCTCGGCTCAACAAAGTGACGCCGTGTCTAGCACAGGTCGGCAGCCGTGGAGTAATATTGCCGGACTGGTTTGACACCAGCATGATGTTGAAGATCATGTTCAAAAGATCTTACAGTTAGTGGGATGTGTTCGGGAACAAAACACAATACCCCATACAGAACTTCCTTCAAAAGGGATGTCCGAAATCCTGTTCATAAAAAAGATGAACTCGGGTCGGATTCGTTTTCGCGCAGAAAACAGATCCGAAAAGTGATGCACTAATCGGAAGGTTCCCGGAGTTTGGACGGTCGGATCGAGCCGAAATTTTGAGAAGTGGTAGATATAGGAATTCGGCAGCCGATCAACGGTTGGATCTTCCAAAGGACGTCCGAGCTAGAAGCTGGACACCACGCCCTAAACTCATCCAAATTCCCGTCCAGATTTGACAGGGCTCCGGTATATCGTGGATTGCCAGAGATTCCTTCATCGAAACTCGACGAAATTTTCCAGGGTTGTTGTAGACTCAATTCCGCACAATTCTACCAAAGCGATCGTCAAAGCGATACTCGAGGAGGTGGTGGTGGCAGATACGAGTTCGCTGTCCAGAAAAACAGCACTGTCGCTTGAGGGCAATGTTGACGTTGAGCCCCCAAGCTCCATAGATGATTCCTCCGTGATATTGATAGAGATCGGAGTTGATGTTTGATGAAGGCCCTCGTCCGGACATGGTGATCCGAACACGGGGTGCAATTCTTGGTTGAACCAAGGTGACCAGTCGAGCTGGTGACGAAGATGCCGAAGTCGCAGTTGATCTGCAGGCGAGCCATCGATCCTTTTGTCAATCACACAGCGGAACTCTCAATGAAAGCACCAATGTCGGTGTCAAAACCGGCGGACCTCGGGTAGTGGGTCCCGAACTGTGCGTCTAGGCCGGATGGTAACAGGAGGCAGGGAACACGATGTTTTACCCAGGTTCAGGCCCTCTTGATGGAGGTAAAACCCTATGTCCTGCTTGATTAATATTGATGATATGGGTAGTACAAGAGTAGATCTACCACGAGATCAAGGAGGCTAAACCCTAGAAGCTAGCCTATGGTATGATTGTTGTATATATTGTATATCTATCGACTAGCCTGGCCTCGGTTTATATAATGCACCGGAGGCCTAGGATAACAAGAGTCCTAGCCGAATACGCCGGTGGGGAGAAGTCCTTGTCTTGATCGCCAAGTCTTGTGGAATCTTCCTTGTATGCGGTAGCCGTCCGAACTGGCCCATGAGTATACGGCCACGGGGGTCCTCGGCCCAATCTAATAGATCGGGAGACGACGTGATGAGTACCCCCTAGTCCAGGACACCGTCAGTCGCCCTTGAGTCCTTCCAGAGCCCGCTTGAGCTGTTTTATCTCCTTTCTGACGCTGCCAAATGTGTCCGTGCTCCACTTTCCCAAGCCCTTTGCAAGGTCATTAAGCTTCTGCCGCATCCCGTCTACAGATGTGCAAGGCGGCCCCTCGGCCCAGCCCAAGGAAATTGTGTCCTAAAGGGCGTCATGTGTCTCCCACATAAGCTCGTACTTGAAAGGCTTCCTTCTTCGCACCTCTCCATCAGTGTCTCCCATCTCGAGCAGCAAAGGTGAATGATCAAATGTGGCTCCGGTGAGATGTTGGACTTACGCTAGAGGATATATTGCCATCCACAAGGCGTTGACAAGTGCCCTGTCAAGTATGCATTTAGTGTAACTTCTTCCTGAAACTTTTTTCTCAAATGTCCAGAAATTTCCTTTATACCCCAAATCTAGCAACATGCAAACATCCACCGCATCCCGGAACGCTTGGATTTGAGCATTACTGCGCTGACCTACTCCTTGATGCTCATCTGAACGCAACACTTCATTAAAATCCCCAATACAAAGCCAAGGGAGGGAGCTCAAAGTGCTAATGTTTTTCAAAACTGTCCAAGTCTCATGCCTTAGGTGTGTTTGTGCCTCACCATATATGCATGTCATCCTCCACTTGTCCTTACCCTGTTCCTCCACCGAAACATCCAGGTGATAACGAGAGTAACCAAGAATATCAATATTTATTCCATTATTCCAAAACAAACCTATTCCACCACTTCTACCTTGACTATCAACGGCATAAGAGTTATCAAAACCCAAAGTTCCAGCTAACGCTTCTACCCTAGCTCCTTCTATTTGTGTTTCAACAATGCACAAAAGGGTAGGGGCAAATTGCCTCGCAAAATCGCGAAGCTCTCGAACTGTCGCGGCTTTGCCCACGCCACGGCAGTTCCAACAGAAGACACTCATTGGGCTCGGCGGCGCCCCTCGGAGGAGCCCGCCAACTTTGTTTCATACTTTCCCTGTCCGGCTTTCTTGGTCATAATGTTCTTCACAATTTCCAACGCTAGCTTGGTCCTCTTCGGGTCTTGTTTTGCGCTTGGTCTTGGAGGAGCAACAGTGGAGGACGACACTAAGGTGTTTCCCTGTGCTGTAGCAGTCGTCCCCATGTTTGGTGCTTCCAAAGAGAGCTTCTGATCAGATGCTCTCTCCTATTCCCCTCTGTGTCAGCCCTCTCCGATTCCATGTCCATATCCTCATCTCCCCTCCCTTCTGGTCCCCCGGCTTGAGAATCTGCACTGCGCCCTCCAGTACGGCCACCACGGCGTCTGCCCCTGTGGCCTCGTCCGCTTCCCGGTCCCTGGCTGTTACGCATTGCCCAGTTTTCCTTCAGGTCCTTGAAGACCAAAGCAGAAGGTGGATGTATACCGGTTCCATGCTGCTTGTACTGGTGACCCAACATGCCGCATACGACGCACCAATCCGGAAGTTTCTCATATTTAACCCTATAAATTTGGCTCTTGCCATCTCGTATCATGGAAACAACATTCTTCAGCGGTTTATCGACCTTGATCCTCAGCCACACACGATGAAAATTTCCCGCAAAATCCTGTGAGATAGGCTCTGCGAACAGCACCTCCCCCACCTTCGCCGCAAGGGACGGCACTACATATGCATATAGCAGTGGCACATCATGGGTTTGTGCCCAGATCTCAATGCTATCAAGTTGAACTATCGAAGGCTTTGCCATCCCGTCATACGGCTTGAGGATCACTGCGTCCCCCCTAAAGTGCCACGGACCTTCTTGTGTAACTCTCTCCTAGTCACCTAAATAGGAGAATTGCACCGAGTAGAGATTATCCTCCAATGGCTTGAATTATACGTCCTGGGAAAGATCCCACGCTTCCCGCATATTGTGAAAAAATCAGAATTGGCTGTACGTCTTGATGGTATGAACCTTTGCAAGAGCAACCCAGTGAGCAGCCGCCGGCGGTGCTTCCTTCTCATCAAACACCACATCGTCCAGGTCTTCTTCTCGCAATCCAAACTCCATCATCAGTGCCGCCACGTCGTCGATCTCTGGTTGGCCTGACGCAGACGACCCCAAAGCTTTACTTGAAGACATCGCGAAACCCTAGCCCAATTGCGATCTGAAACTGGGCTTTCTCGGATGAACCCTAGATGCTTCCGCCCCCCGCCGTCCTCCCAAGATTGGGGAGCAGACTCCCCAACAAGGGATAGAAGCAGCGAGTCGAGGCAAGGAAGTAGGGAAAGCAGGTTCTCGACGGCGGCGACAAAGATCGCCCCCGGGAGGAACGAAACCCTAACGAGAGGGAAGTGGTCATTTCTGTCCATTTGGGTAGGGCAATGGGGTTGTATCCGGGCCGTTTCTAGGATGCGATGGTCGTGCGCCCAATGCGCGGACGCATCCCGGCCGCATCATGTCCGCGTATTTTTTTCTTTACAAGCCCTTAAACTTTTTTCATCACTCATTCTTGGTACATGGGAATACATCACCAAATTTTGACTAGAAAAGCAAGATCAAAGAAAACAAGAACCACAAGAATACATTTTAGAAGATATCCAACTTCCATAACTGCTCCTGTAAGTTGGATTAGTGCCTTCTCGATGCATTCATTGTTGATCTGTGGAAGAGCCGCCTCCATCTTGCGTGTTTCTTTCTTCTTCGAGTCCAAAGAAGCAGAGGTTGCTTCCTCGCATCTAGTCTCGTGTCTAGCCTCTAATCTAGCAACAAGTGCACTTGTCTCATCTACAGCCTCTATGCTAGCTAAAAGTGAATGAACATCTACTAAATTACGCTCTATCTATATCGATGTACTCTTCTTCCCAATACCAAAACTTGCACCATTCTACACAATAAAATTTGAAGTTAGCATAACTAGTCAAATCTAGAGCACAAACCGAAGCTAAAAAGAGCACATACCCTATCGTTTAAGCACTTGATGAACACCCATCCGGGATGTTCCGGTGTTATAGACACGCGGTGCACGACCTTCTTTAGGCAATGCTCACACTTAATGAGTGGCAACGGTGCGCCGACGAGCTGTTGGGCTAGCACCGAGCCCGGTCGACCGCATTCATGTATCTGCTTGCGGACCACCGATGTTGTAGATCCGAGTGGCTAGAGGAGGAGCCACTGCCTGCATGTGGCCTTGCGGCCCTGCCAGGGCCTTCCGGCCCGGTGCCCGGCCAGTCCATGGCGCGGCGTGGCCTCCACAGCCGGGCGAGCTCAAGACCGACCGGATCCGCCCCAAATCCGGCCGGCGGGTGCGCAAATCAGGTGGTCGTGGTTGGGTAGCTCAGGGGCGCCGAGGGGAAGGGGTTGGGCGAGCGCGCGTCCGAGCTGCACAACTACAATGGTAGCGGCAAAGGCGAGGGAAGAGTGGAGAAGAATGGAGGGCGTGCGGCCGGAGGGAGGGAGGGGGCGGATAGAAAAAGGCGCCCCTGTGCCACCGACGAGCGGGCCAGGGAAGGACACGCGTAGACGGCCCGCGCGTCCGCGTGCTGTCCATTTCACCCCAAAAGCGGCGCAAACTTGGACCAGGATGGATCGAAAGTGGACAGAAAACGAACAAAAGTCTGTTTGTGTCCGCGCCCTGGGCCGTCTGGTTAGTCCGTTTTACCCCAAACGGACGCGCGCGGACAGGATGGGTTCACGCGGTGAAGTTGGCCTCATTCCCCACCTGGGCTGACCAACTCCTTGGAAGATGGTCATCCTGGTGCTTGGAACAGAATGGTGTGGGGATGGTCTGTTGGGTGCTTTGCCGAGATGCCTGTTGACTATAGGACAATTGTACTATCAAGAGATATGCACACAAAGGCTCTATGATTTGAACCCAATGAAAGATCCCAACGAAAGATCCTCCAAGTATCTACCCTTAGCCGCTCAACATCCATCTTTCCCAAGCACTCGTACCACTGTGCTTGTCATAACCAATATTGTCGAGCCATCTGAGTGTTCTAACCCTAGAGAGCACAATCTAGTTTTCCACAGTTCAAAACTGGAAGGATATAAATTACCTAGAGCGGGATGAGTATGAGAAGATATACATTTTACTTCACTTATTAACAAATTTAGATTGTACGGACTATAAAATGTGCGCCTAAATATGCTACGATGAGATAACAACCTATATGATGTTGGAAAGGTCATGGGACCAAAGTTAAACACAAGTAAATAAGCTATGGTTGAGGATAACTAAAAGCACATGGAGATATAAATGTATCCCGATGTTACTCCCTTGGAAAGGTGGGAGTACCAAAAGGGCACACCAACACTAAAAAGCCTCACCTTCTTCTCCTTGAGATATCACCATAATGGCTATTCTCAATCACTCATGGTAGACCTTGAGACAGACTCCAAACCTATACAAACTTCGGGGGTAAAATCATAAACTAGATTTCTTACCAAGAAATCCTACCGCCTAGGAGTCTCCAACCTCCAAGAGTAACAAAAACAAAGGAGAAAGCTCAAAACATGCTCAATTCACGAACCTGATTGGTTGAAAAAGAGAGGAGTAGATATGTGCTTTGGTTCTCTCAAATCTCTCTAGAATCAAAGATATATGATCGTGGAAAGTTGGAGAGCCTCTTCTCAGATCTGATCAGGTGTATATGAAGTGTTCAACCCAGTCATGTCATAACATGGGCACAAATGGCACACGTAAACATACCATTCTAGTCATGGTTGAAAGAGTGGTCTTATAGCACAAACCTACATTGTTATGATCCTGCACATTGTGGGTCGATTTATGATGCAATATGATAGTGTATTGATCTTGATGTTCTTCGTTGCAGTAGTCTACATGTGAATTAATCACTAGGAATGATGTTCTAGGAAGTAAAGGGCAAGATTGTGGTAGAAGGGGGCGCTTCCAATAAGTGCCAGGGAAGGACAATGAATATTGGCCACTTCCATGCACTACAAAATGGAGGACTTTTAGCGTCGGTTCACTTGTGTCACGTAAAACCGGTTTTCATCAACCAAAATGGTTTGTTGACGGTTTCGACCGTCAACCCCATCATCACTGAAGCACCGGCACAAAAAATATTGAAAGTTCCCCTTTTTCTATCACGTAAGATCGTATCTTAGGTGACGAAGCCAGTTTTGTCATGAATGTCCATTTTCAGTGACTGACAAAATTGTCACCTTTGATAGGCTGATTTGTCACCTAAGATTGCTTTTGGTGATGATAATTCGTCACTACTAATCGGTTCATCAGTTTGATCGGTCAAAGATTCTGACAAAATGGGCCCAGCAAATGCTGACATGGCTACCTCCATGTGGGTCCGACTATGGTTTTTATTACCATGGTGCCCGTCAGTAGAAGAAAGGCGTCGGTTTTGACCGGTCAGCGTACTGACATTGGGCCAAGAAGATGCTGACGTGGCTGCTAAAATGTGGGTCCGGATGGTGTTGATGTGGTTGCTTACATGTGGGCTCCATACGATGGTGATGGCTTGAATTTCTGTCGCATATTCTAGATGGCGTCAAATCACGTATGGTTTGAAATTGTAGGCAAAATTTTATTTAAATTACCACAATAAAATAAAATGAAATATTGCCATCATAGCTTCATTAACAATGGGACTTGACAATTATCACAGCACTATACCACATATTACAATGAGCATCCAAAGGACATATATCGAACATGAGCAATAAGATGCACAAGAAAGTATCATGACAAACAATAATGCACCATCTGTAATTGGTGGGTTGTAAGTGTTGGGGAACGTAGCATGCAATTTCAAAAAAAATCCTATGATCACGCAAGATCTATCTAGGAGATGCATAGCAACGAGACGGGGAGAGTGTGTCCACGTACCCTCGTAGACCAAAAGCGTGTTAGGTTAATGCAGTTGATGTAGTCGAACATCTTCACAATCCAACCGATCCAAGTACCAAACGTACGACACCTCCGTGTTCAGCACACGTTCATCTCCATAACGTCAATCGAGCTCTTGATCCAGTAGAGGGTCGAGGGAGAGTTCCGTTAGCACGACGGCGTGGCGACGGTGTTGGTGATGTGATCCGCACAGGGCTTCACCTAAGCACTATGACGCTATGCCCGGAGGAGTAAACTGTGGAGGGGGGCACCGCACACGGCTAAGAAACAACTGTTGTGCTTTGGGGTGCCCCCTGCCCCCGTATATAAAGGAGGAGGGGAGGAGGCCGGCCAAAGGGGGCGCGCCAAGGAGAGGGGAGTCCTACTAGGACTCCAGTCCTAGTAGGATTCGGTCCACCCCTTTTTTTCCTTCTACTGGAGGGGAAAAGGGGAAGGAGAGGGAGTAGGAGAAGGAAAGGGGGGTGGCGCCCCCTTCCCTAGTCCAATTCGGCCTCCTCCCTTGTGGGGGTGCACCAGCCCCTTGTGGGCTTGTTAGCCTCCCTCCTATGGCCCATATCTTTCCCCGGGGGGTTCCGGTAACCCCTCCGGTACTCCGGTATGTACCCAATACACTCTGGAACCCTTCCGGTGTCCGAATACTACCTTCCAATATATCAATATTTACCTCTCGACCATTTCGATACTCCTCGTCATGTCCATGATCTCATCCAAGACTCCGAACAAACTTCGGTCACCAAAAGACATAACTCATAAATACAAATCGTCATCGAACGTTAAGCGTGAGGACCCTATGGGTTCGAGAACTATGTAGACATGACCGAGACACCTCTCCAGTCAATACCCAATAGCGGAACCTGGATTCTCATATTGGTTCCCACATATTCTACGAAGATCTTTATCGGTCAAATCGCATAACAACGTACGTTATTCCCTTTGTCATCGGTATGTTACTTGCTCGAGATTCGATCGTCGGTATCCTCATACCTAGTTCAATCTCATTACCGGCAAGTCTCTTTACTCATTCTGTAATGCATCATCCTGCAACTAACTCATTAGTCACATTGCTTGCAAGGCTTATTATGATGTGCATTACCGAGAGGGCCCGAAGATACCTCTCCGATATTCGGATGACAAATCCTAATCTCGATCTATGCCAACCCAACAAACACCTTCAAAGATACTTGTAGAGCATCTTTATAATCACCCGGTTACGTTGTGACATTTGATAGCACACAAGGCCTTCCTCCGGTATCCGGGAGTTGCATAATCTCATAGTCAAAGGAATATGTATATGACATGAAGAAAGCTATAGCAATAAAACTGAACGATCATTATGCGAAGCTAACGGATGGGTCTTTTCCATCACATCATTCTCCTAATGATGTGATCCCGTTCATCAGATGACAACACATGTCTATGGTTAGGAAACTTAACCATCTTTGATTAACGAGCTAGTCTAGTAGAGGCTTACTAGGGACACAGTGTTTTGTCTGTGTATGTAACACCCACGATGCGGCTATATCTCCCACGTGTCGGGGCACGACTTAGAGGCATAGACGCATGGTAGGTTTGTCGCAAGAGGGGTAATCTTCACACAATCCCATGTACTGAATAAGAAAGGGATACAAAGTTGGCTTACAGTCGCCACTTCACACAAATACAAGTTAAACATACATCATCCAGAGTACAATCAAGGTCCGACTATGGAACCAAAATAAAAGAAGACAACCCCAAATTCTAGATCCCCGATCGACCCAACTGGGCTCCGCTACTGATCAACTGGAAAAGAAACAAAACAATGATCAAGATCTTCATCGAGCTCCCACTTGAGCTCGGTTGCGTCACCTGCACTGGTATCATCGGCACATGCAACTATTTGGAAGTATCTGTGAGTCACGAGGACTCAGCAATCTCACACCCGTGAGATCAAGACTATTTAAGCTTATGGATATGAAAGGGTAGTGAGGTGGAGCTGCAGCAAGCACTAAGCATATATGGTGGCTAACTTACACAAATAAGAGCGAGAAGAGAAGCAATGCAACGGTCGTGAACTAGAAGTGATCAAGAAGTGATCCTTAAAATACTTATGTTCAAGCATAACACAAGAACCGTGTTCACTTCCCGGACTCCGCCGAGAAGAGACCATCACGGCTACACACGCGGTTGATGCATTTTAATTAAGTTAAGTGTCAAGTTCTCTACAACCGGATATTAACAAACTCCCATCTTCGCATAACCGCGGGCACGGCTTTCGAAAGTTCAAACCCTGTAGGGGTGTCCCAACTTAGCCCATCACAAGCTCTCATGGTCAACGAAGGATATTCCTTCTCCCGGGAAGACCCGTTCAGTCTCGGAATCCCAGTTACAAGACATTTCAACAATGGTAAAACAAGACCAGCAAAGCCACCCGATGTGCCGACAAATCCCGATAGGAGTCGCACGTATCTCGTTCTCAGGGCACACCGGATGGGCAAGACGTCGGGTTTGCATAGACCCTGGTTGCCCAGGGGGCGCCGGATATCGCCCAGTTTGGACCAACACTCGGAGGAGCACTGACCCGGGGGTTTAAAATAAAGATGACCCTTAAGTCTGCAGAACCCAAGGGAAAAAGGCTTAGGTGGCAAATGTTAAAACCAAGGTTGGGCCTTGCTGGAGGAGTTTTATTCAAAGTGAACTGTCAAGGGGTTCCCATAACACCCAACCGCGTAAGGAACGCAAAATCAAGGAACATAACACCGGTATGACAGAAACTAGGGCGGCAAGAGTGGAACAAAACACCAGGCATAAGGCCGAGCTTTCCACCCTTTACCAAGTATATAGATGCACTAATTAAATAAGAGATAGTAATGATATCCTAATAATATCCATGTTCCAACATGGAACAAACTTCAGCTTCACCTGCAACTAACAACACTATAAGAGGGGCTGAGCAAAAGCGGTAACATAGCCAAACAACGGTTTGCTAGGAAGGTGGGTTAGAGGCTTGACATGGCAATATGGGAGGCATGATATAACAAGTGGTAGGTAGCACGACATAGCGAACAACTAGCAATCAAAGATAGAAGTGATTTCGAGGGTATGGTCATCTTGCCTGAGATCCCGCAAGGAAGAAGAACGAGTCGATGAAGAAGACAAACAGACGTAGTCGAACGGATCCTCACAACTCCAGAACGAAACCGAAGCTAACGAGAGAAGCAACCCAGAAAGAAGCAAACAACATAGTAAACAACCACCAGATAAACATGGCATGATGCACAACCAAATATGATGCATGTCCGGTTTAATGAGGCATGGCATGGAAAAGTGCACAAGCAAAACTACAAGTTAAGTGGAGCTCAATATGCAACGAGTTGCATATTGATAAAACACCACAACAATTATTTAGTTCTCTCCCATTTAAGTACTCAATAATATTAAATGTTGGTTAGCATGGCAAGGGGTGAAGCATACATAAACTAACTATCTAGTCAAGTTTAAATGAGGCCGAAAACAACAAACAACAATTCCGAAAAATCCTCATGGGCATATTTATGGATTTGGTACTGTTCTACCCTAAACCATATTTTAGAGTTGTTTAACATGCAAAGTATTGCCACCATGTTAACCAATGTATTTTTGTACCCCATTTACATATAAAGTTTATTAAAAATGGAGCTACCGTTATTTAGTTATGAATTAAAGCATTTTAGCATGGCATTTAAGCAAATTTAACCAAACAACATTTTAAACATCTCAAACATGGATGAAAGTGGCATATTATTAAACTAGATGAAATTCTAAGCATTTTACATATATAAAGTTTTTACATATGATGCATAGTTTGTGAGTTATTAAATGCATGAAGTCTAGGGGGCTTTCTGCAAAACTGTTTTACTAGAATAAATAGGAAATTCGTAGATCAAGAAAAAAACATGAACGGGCCAAATCAGAGGCAAACTGGGCTGGGGGGAGCCGCTGGTTGCTCACCATGGGCTGGGCCCAGTCAGTGAGGAGGCCAAGGCAGGCCGGGCCTTGGAGCGGGCGCGGCTGGATCCCGCGAGCGGACGCGCTCGTGTGGTCAACGCAGGGGATCGAGCGGGACTTGGTGTTGTTTTGGTCGTCTCCCTCGCACAGAGAAGAAGCGACGAGGAACGATGGCGACAGGAGCTTGGCGCGAGCGAGGGACTCTGGCGACGAGGCAAGGCGGCGGCCACGGGCTTGGATAACCGGAGTTTGCCGGCAATGTGACGACGTTGATGAAGCAGGGGTCCGACGAATCCAGGCGACGGCGGCTCGCAACAAGGGAGGGAGAGGAGGCAAGCAGCGACGACGGCTTGAATGGCACGAGGCTGGAGATGGCGGGGCACGATGCTGGTGACCTGCTGGTGGGTCTCCGACGACGAAGCTGCCGGTGGTGACACAAGGTGGTTGAGAAGGCTGGTGTTAGGGAAGAGCTCGAGGCCGTCCATGGGGTCGGGTGCTCTCCTGTTCGTACCTGGTACAGAGACGGAGAGGGAGTTGAGAGAGAGGAGGAGAAGGAAACGGGAAGGAGGAAGGGGAGCAGAGGGGCGGCCTGGTCCGGTTACCTACCGGACGGCGACGAGGTGTTGCGCGAGGGTGTTGGAAATATGCCCTAGACGCAATAATAAATTAGTTATTATTATATATTTCATGGTTCATGATAATCGTTTATTATCCATGCTAGAATTGTATCGATAGGAAACTCAGATGCATGTGTGGATACATAGACAACACCATGTCCCTAGTAAGCCTCTAGTTGACTAGCTCGTTGATCAATAGATGGTTACGGTTTCCTAACCATGGACATTGGATGTCGTTGATAACGGGATCACATCATTAGGAGAATGATGTGATGGACAAGACCCAATCCTAAGCCTAGCACAAGATCGTGTAGTTCGTTTGCTAAAGCTTTTCTAACGTCAAGTATCATTTCCTTAGACCATGAGATTGTGCAACTCCCGGATACCGTAGGAGTGCTTTGGGTGTGCCAAATGTCACAACGTTACTGGGTGGCTATAAAGGTACACTACAGGTATCTCCGAAAGTGTCTGTTGGGTTGGCACGAATCGAGACTGGGATTTGTCACTCCGTGTAAACGGAGAGGTATCTCTGGGCCCACTCGGTAGGACATCATCATAATGTGCACAATGTGACCAAGGAGTTGATCATGGGATGATGTGTTACGGAACGAGTAAAGAGACTTGCCGGTAACGAGATTGAACAAGGTATCGGATACCGACGATCGAATCTCGGGCAAGTACAATACCGCTGGACAAAGGGAATTGTATACGGGATTGATTGAATCCTCGACATCATGGTTCATCCAATGAGATCATCGTGGAACATGTGGGAGCCAACATGGGTATCCAGATCCCGCTGTTGGTTATTGGCTGGAGAGTTGTCTCGGTCATGTCTGCATGGTTCCCGAACCCGTAGGGTTTACACACTTAAGGTTCGGTGACGCTAGAGTTGTTATGGGAAATAGTATGTGGTTACCGAAGGTTGTTCGGAGTCCCAGATGAGATCCCGGACATGACGAGGAGCTCCGGAATGGTCCGGAGGTGAAGATTGGTATATTGGACGAAGGGTATTGGAGTCCGGAATTGTTCCGGGGGTACCAGGTGATGACCAGCGTGTCCGAAAGGGGTTTCGGAGGCCCCGACAAGTGTTGAGGGGCCTTATGGGCCAAGGGGAGAGGGAACATCAGCCCACTAAGGGGCTGAGCGCCCCTCCCACCCCATCTCATGTAACCAGGAGAGGTGGGGGCGCCACCCCTAGGGCAGCCGCCCCTCCCGGCTTGGGGGGCAAGTTTCCTAGGGGGTGGGGGCGCCCAAACCCATCTAGGGTTTCCCCTGTGGCCGCCGCCCCTCCCCTAGGGAACCCTAGGGCGCCTCCCCCTCCTCCCTTCCCCCTATATATAGTGAGGGAGAGAGAGGGCAGCCGCAACCTTCTCCTGGCGCAGCCCTCTTCCTCCTCCAACACCTCATCCTCCTCCGTAGTGCTTGGCGAAGCCCTGCCGGAGAACCACGAGCTCCATCATCACCACGCCGTCGTGCTGTCGGAGTTTTCCCTCAACTTCTCCTCTCACCTTGCTGGATCAAGAAGGAGGAGACGTCTCCCAACCGTACGTGTGTTGAACGCGGAGGTGCCGTCCGTTCGGCGCTAGGATCATCGGTGATTTGGATCACGACGAGTACGACTCCATCAACCCCGTTCACTTGAATGCTTCCCCTTAGCGATCTACAAGGGTATGTAGATGCACTCTCCTTCCCCTCATTGCTAGATTACTCCATAGATTGATCTTGGTGATGCATAGAAAATTTTAAATTTTTGCTACGATTCCCAACAGTGGTATCAGAGCTAGGTCTATGCGTAGTTTCTATGCACGAGTAGAACACAAAGCAGTTGTGGGCATCGATATTGTCAATTTACTTGCCGTTACTAGTCTTATCTTGATTCGGCGGCATCGTGGGATGAAGCGGCCCAGACCGACCTTACACGTACGCTTACGTGAGACTGGTTCCACCGACTGACATGCACTAGTTGCATAAGGTGGCTAGCGGGTGTCTGTCTCTCCCACTTTAGTCAGATCGGATTCGGTGAAAAGGGTCCTTATGAAGGGTAAATAGAAATTGGCATATCACGTTGTGGTTTTGGCGTAGGTAAGAAACGTTCTTGCTAGAAACCTATAGCAGCCACGTAAAAGCTTGCAACAACAATTAGAGGACGTCTAACTTGTTTTTGCAGCATATGCCTTGTGATGTGATATGGCCAAAAGGATGTGATGAATGATATATGTGATGTATGAGATTGATCATGTTCTTGTAATAGGAATCACGACTTGCATGTCGATGAGTATGACAACCGGCAGGAGCCATACGAGTTGTCTTAATTTATTTATGACCTGCGTGTCAACATAAACGTCATGTAATTACTTTACTTTATTGATAAAGCGTTAGCCATAGTAGTAGAAGTAATAGATGATGAGACAACTTCAAGAAGACACGATGATGGAGATCATGATGATGGAGATCATGGTGTCATGCCGGTGACAACGATGATCATGGAGCCCCGAAGATGGAGATCAAAAGGAGCAAAATGATATTGGCCATATCATGTCACTATTTGATTGCATGTGATGTTTATCGTGTTTTACATCTTATTTGCTTAGAATGACGGTAGCCTAAATAAGATGATCCCTCACTAAAATTTCAAGAAAAGTGTTCCCCCTAACTGTGCACCGTTGCGAAGGTTCGTCGTTTCGAAGCACCATGTGATGATCGGGTGTGATAGATTCTAACGTTCGAATACAACGGGTGTTGACGAGCCTAGCATGTACAGACATGGCCTCGGGACACATGCGAAACACTTAGGTTGACTTGACGAGCCTAGCATGTACAGACATGGCCTCGGAACACGGAGACCGAAAGGTCGAACATGAGTCGTATAGAAGATACGATCAACATGAGATGTTCACCGTTGATGACTAGTCCGTCTCACGTGATGATCGGACACGGCCTAGTCGATTCGGATCATGTTTCACTTAGATGACTAGAGGGATGTCTATCTGAGTGGGAGTTCATTAAATAATTTGATTAGATGAACTCAATTATCATGAACATAGTCTAAATTGTCTTTGCAAATATGTTGTAGATAAATAGTTCACGTTGTAGCTCCCTGTTTCAATACATTCCTAGAGAAAGATTAAGTTGAAAGACATTGTAAGCAATGACGCGGACTAGGTCCATAGTCCGAGGAGTGTCCTCACTGCTACACAGAAGGCTTACGTCTTTGATGCACCACTCGATGTGCAAACCCCTACAACGTCGTCTGTGGATGTTGTGAACACCTGACAGACACATCCTGATGACTACTTGATAGTTTAGTGCACCATACTTTACGGCTTAGAATCGGGATTCCAATGACGTTTTTGAACGCCATAAGACATATGAGATGTTCCAAGAGCTGAAATTGGGATTTCAAGCTCATGCCCGTGTTGAGAGGTATGAGACCTCTGACAAGTTCTTTTTCCAACAAGATGGAGGAGAATAGCTCAGCTAGTGAGCATGTGCTCAGAATGTCTGGGTGCTACAATCACTTAAATCAAGTGGGAGTTAAACTTCCAGATAAGATAGTGATTGATAGAGTTCTCTAGACACTATCACTAAGCTACTAGATCTTCGTGATGAACTATGACATGCAAGGGATGGAGTTGATCCCAGAGCTGTTCGCGGTGCTTAAGACCGCAAAAGGTAGAAATCATAAAGGAGCATCAAGTGTTGATGGTTTAACAAGACCACTGGTTTCAAGAAGGGCAAGGGCTAGAAGGGAAACTTCATGGATGGCAAACCAGTTGCCACTCCAGTGAAGGAACCCAAGGTTGAACCCAAACCCGAGACTAAGTGCTTCTATTGTAAGGGGAACAGTCACTGGTAGCGGAATTACCCCAAGTGCATGGTAGATAAGAAGGCTGGCAACTTCAACAAATTATATACGTGTTATTAATGTGTACCTCACTAGTACTCCTGGTAGCACCTGGGTATTGGGTATCGGTTCAGTTGCTATTATTGGTGACTTGAAGCAAAAGCTACGGACTAAACGGAGACTGGCTAAGGGCGAGGTGACGATGTGTGTTGGAAGTGTTTCCAAAGTTGATGAGATCACCATCGCACACTCCATCTGCCTTCGGGATTAGTATTGAACCTAGATAAATGTTATCAAGTGTCTACGTTGAGCATGAATATGATTAGATCATGTTCATTGCAATACGGTTATTCATCTAAGTTAGGGAATAATGGTTATTCTGATTACATGAATAATACCTTTCATGGTTATGCACCCTATGTGAATGGTTCATTGAATCTCGGTCATGGTAATACACATGTTCACGCCAAAAGATGTAGAGTTAATAATGATAGTACCACTTTCTTGTGGCACTGCCGCTTAGGTCATATTGGCGTAAGATGCATGAAGAAACTCCATGTCGATGGATGTTTGGAGTCACTTGATTTTGAATCACTTGACACATGCGAGCCATGCCTCATAGGCAGGATGACTAAGACCCCGTTTTCAGGTACAATGAAACGGGCAAGTGACTTGTTGGAAATCATACATGCTGATACGTGTGATCCAATGAGAATTGAAACGTGCGGTGGATATCGCTATTTTCTCATCTTCACTGACGATTTGAGTAGATATAGGTATATTTACTTAATGAAGCACAAGTCTGAAACGTTTGAAAAGTTCAAGCGATTTCAGAGTGAAGTTAAGAACCATCATAACAAGAAGATCAAATTCCTACGATCTGATCGATGAGAATTTCTGAGTTATGAGTTTGGCAATCACTTAAGACATTGTGGAATTGTTTCACAATTGAAGCCACCTGGAACACCATAGGGTAATGGTGTGTCCGGACGTCGTAATCAAACCTTATGAGATATGGTGCGATCTATGATGTCTCTTACCGATCTACAATTTTCATTTTGAGGTTATGCGTTAAAGACAGCTGCATTCACTTTAGATAGGACACCATCTAAGTCCGTTGAGACGACATCGTGTGAACATTGGTTTGGCAAGAAACCAAAGTTGTCGTTCTGTAATGTTTGGGGCTGCGATGCTTAAGGCTTCAGCCGGAGAAGCTCGAACCCAAATCGAACAAACACATCTTCATAGGATACCCAAAGGTGACAGTTGGGTACACCTTCTATCTCAGATCGAAGGGCAAATTGTTTGTCGCTAAGAACGGGTCCTTTCTCGAGAAGGAGTTTCTCATGAAAGAATTGAGTGGGAGGAAGATAGAACTTGATGAGGTTGTCAAACCTTTACTTCAACCAGAGAGTGATGCAACACAGAAGGATGTTTTCTGTGGCACCTGCGTCTATTGAATAGGAAGTTAATGATAGTGATCATGAAGCTTCGGATCAAGTTGCTATCGAACCTCATAGGTCGACAAGGATATGTACTACTCCTGAGTGGTACGGTAATCCTGTCTCAGGTATCATGTTGTTGGACAACAATGAACCTACGAGCTATGGAGAAGCGATGGTGGGCCCGTATTCTGACAAATGGTTAGAAGCCATGAAATCCGAGATAGGATCCATGTATCAGAACAAAGTATGAACTTTGGTGGACTTGCCCGATGATCGGCAAGCCATTGAGATAAATGGATCTTTAAGAAGAAGACGGACGTGGGCGGTAATGTTACCGTCTATGAAGCTCGACTTGTGGAAAGAGTTTTTTTCACAAGTTCAAGGAGTTGACTACGATGAAAATTTCTCACCCGTAGCGATGCTTAAGTCCGTCAGAATCATGTGAGCATTAGCTGTATTTTTCAATTATGAAATCTGACAGATGGATGTCAAAAACAAGTTTTCTTACCAGTTTTCATAAGAAAGAGTTGTATGTGATACAATCAAAGTTTTGTCGATCCTAAGGATGCTAAAAGGTATGCTGGCTCCAGCGATCCTTCTATGGACTAGAGCAAGCATCTCGGAGTCAGAATATATGTTTTGATGGAGTGATCAAAACTTTTAGGTTTATACAATGTTTGCTAGAAACTTGTATTTGCGAGAAAGTGAGTGGGAGCACTACAACATTTCTGATAAGTATATGTGGATGACATATTGTTGATTCAAAATGATGTATAATTTCTGGAAAGCATAAACGGTTGTTTGAAGAGTGATTTTCAAAGGAAGACCTGGATAAAGCTGCTTACATATTGGGCATCAAGATCTATAGAGATAGATCAAAACGCCTGATGATACTTTCAAAGAACGCACACCTTGACATGTTTTTGAAGGAGTTCAAAATAGATCAGTCAAAGAAGGGGTTCTTACCTGAGTTGTAAGGTGTGAAGTTGAGCAAGACTCAAAGCTTGACCACGGCAGAAGAAAGAGGAAGGACGAAGGTCGTCCCCTATGCTCTTGTCATAGGCTCTATACGGTATGCCATGCTGAGTACCGCACCTGATGTGTGCCTTGCCACATGTCTGGCAAGAGGGTACAAAGGTGATCTAGGACTGGATCACCAGATAGCGGTCGAAATTATCCTTAGAGGAATAAGTAAATGTTCCTCGGTTATGGAGATGATAAAGAGTTCGACGTAAAGAGTTACGTCGATGCAAGATTAATACCTATCTGGATAGCTCTGAGTAGAGATATCAGATACGTATAATGGAGCAACAATTTGGAATAGCTCCAAGTGGAACGTGGTAGCAGCATCTACGATATAAAGTTTTGCGAAATACATAGGGATCTGAATATGGCAAGACCCGTTGACTACAACCTCTCTCACAAGCATAACATGATCAAACCCAAGACTCTTGGATGTTGGTCACATGGCGATGTGACCTGTGAGTGTTAATCACATGGCGATGTGAACTAGATTATTGACTCTAGTGCAAGTGGGAGACTGTTGGAAATATGCCCTAGAGGCAATAATAAATTAGTTATTATTATATATTTCATGGTTCATGATAATCGTTTATTATCCATGCTAGAATTGTATCGATAGGAAACTCAGATGCATGTGTGGATACATAGACAACACCATGTCCCTAGTAAGCCTCTAGTTGACTAGCTCGTTGATCAATAGATGGTTATGGTTTCCTAACCATGGACATTGCATGTCGTTGATAACGGGATCACATCATTAGGAGAATGATGTGATGGACAAGACCCAATCCTAAGCCTAGCACAAGATCGTGTAGTTCGTTTGCTAAAGCTTTTCTAATGTCAAGTATCATTTCCTTAGACCATGAGATTGTGCAACTCCCGGATACAGTAGGAGTGCTTTTGGTGTGCCAAATGTCACAACGTTACTGGGTGGCTATAAAGGTACACTACAGGTATCTCCGAAAGTGTCTGTTGGGTTGGCACGAATTGAGACTGGGATTTGTCACTCCGTGTAAACGGAGAGGTATCTCTGGGCCCACTCGGTAGGACATCATCATAATGTGCACAATGTGACCAAGGAGTTGATCACGGGATGATGTGTTACGGAACGAGTAAAGAGACTTGCCGGTAACGAGATTGAACAAGGTATCGGATACCGATGATCGAATCTCGGGCAAGTACAATACCGCTGGACAAAGGGAATTGTATACGGGATTGATTGAATCCTCGACATCGTGGTTCATCCGATGAGATCATCGTGGAACATGTGGGAGCCAACATGGGTATCCAGATCCCGCTGTTGGTTATTGGCTGGAGAGTTGTCTCAGTCATGTCTGCATGGTTCCCGAACCCGTAGGGTCTACACACTTAAGGTTCGGTGACGCTAGAGTTGTTATGGGAAATAGTATGTGGTTACCGAAGGTTGTTCGGAGTCCCGGATGAGATCCCGGAGATGACGAGGAGCTCCGGAATGGTCCGGAGGTGAAGATCGGTATATTGGACGAAGGGTATTGGAGTCCGGAATTGTTCCGGGGGTACCAGGTGATGACCAGCGTGTCCGAAAGGGGTTTCGGGGGCCCCGACAAGCGTTGAGGGGCCTTATGGGCCAAGGGGAGAGGGCACATCAGCCCACTAAGGGGATGAGCGCCCCTCCCACCCCATCTCACGTAACCAGGAGAGGTGGGGGCGCCACCCCTAGGGCAGCCGCCCCTCCCGGCTTGGGGGGCAAGTTTCCTAGGGGGTGGGAGCGCCCAAACCCATCTACGGTTTCCCCTGTGGCCGCCGCCCCTCCCCTAGGGAACCCTAGGGCACCTCCCCCTCCTCCCTTCCCCCTATATATAGTGAGGGAGAGAGAGGGCAGCCGCAACCTTCTCCTGGCGCAGCCCTCTTCCTCCTCCAACACCTCATCCTCCTCCGTAGTGCTTGGCGAAGCCCTGCCGGAGAACCACGAGCTCCATCATCACCACGCCGTCGTGCTGTCGGAGTTTTCCCTCAACTTCTCCTCTCACCTTGCTGGATCAAGAAGGAGGAGACGTCTCCCAACCGTACGTGTGTTGAACGCGGAGGTGCCGTCCGTTCGGCGCTAGGATCATCGGTGATTTGGATCACGACGAGTACGACTCCATCAACCCCGTTCACTTGAACGCTTCCGCTTAGCGATCTACAAGGGTATGTAGATGCATTCTCCTTCCCCTCGTTGCTAGATTACTCCATAGATTGATCTTGGTGATGCGTAGAAAATTTTAAATTTCTGCTACGATCCCCAATAGAGGTAAGGAGTGCGTGGCTGGCGATGCAGAGGAGCGGGACAACGCAGAGGTTGGAGAAGCTCGGGCATGAGCAGGGGTTCGAGCCCCTGGCTCTCTCATGCGGATGTTCATGGCAACAGTGGCCTTCTGTGAAGACGAAAGAGACGGAGAGTTTAGGGCGAAAAGAGAGAAGGAAGGGAAGAAGAAAGGAGCAGGGGAGGTCGGTCCTGGTCGCCGGTGATGGAGCTTCGGTTGCCGGCCGGTGCTCGGGCTGTTGGGCCCCCGGGCTTTCATGACTGCAGGAGGTGGATGAGGGGATCATGGGAGGCGCTGGTTGGTGGGGACTGGGGAGAGATCGAGAGGTGGAGGGCTACGGTTTGGGTGGATCGAGAGAACCCGAGGAAGAAGGGATCTGGCGGTGATGGGACAAACTCCCGAACAACAAGGAAGAGCGGGTGGCGGCGGCTTCGGGATTGGGAAGGAGTGGATGGGACAGCCTAGGGTTAGGGGTTGATTTGTTTTGGTAGGTGGTTGGTTTATATATATTTATATATATATGAAAAAATAGGATTGAGGTTGGACGCTCCGATCGAAATCGTGCGGTCAAGAAAAATAGGCTAGGGAGTCTAATTAACAAAATGGAAATGTTTTATAGATGTTAGGGGATGATCTGAATCCAACGGTGACGACTGCCCGTGTCGTGTCCGGGACAACTTTCGGACGTGCGCGAGGAGGGCCGCGGGCTGACGAGAGAGAGGTTAAGTTGGGCCTGGCGATGAGTGGTAGTGGGCTGAGCGGAAAGCCTTGGGCCGAGAGAAGAGAAGAGAGAGAGGCCCGGCGACTGTTTCCGGAGACCGAAAACGTCCGATGTTAGACTGACTATACTGTCGCTATAGTAATCTGTTGGGGCATCAAACGGACTACGAATGCGATGAAACTTGGCAGGCACCCTACTGACAACATAAAGACACCGCATGCCAACTTTCATCCCATTCTGAGAACATTTTTTGGCCACTTATAAAATAATATTTCGGACATGCCATGGGCGTGCAAGTGTGTCTGGGCTCAGAACGGACAACAGACGGAACTGGGGGAACCCGGACGGAGGCAAGTTTTGAAAACATGAAGATGCAATGCACATGATGACATGATAAAATGCAACATGCAAGCAAATGACAAGGCAACCACGGTGAATAACTGGAAGACACCTGGCGCAACGGTCTCGGGGCATTACAATGTATCCACACATGTATCAAGTTTCCGGTTAATACAATTCTAGCATGAATAATAAACATTTATCATAATATAAGGAAATATAAAATAACAACTTTATTATTGCCTCTAGGGCATATTTCCTTCAGTAAGACAGTCTCCTGACAATACTACGACAACTTCCTTAAGAGGTGGCTAGAATTGTCTCCATTTTTTGTTGTTTTTAAGCAATGATTTGTCTTTACTGATCCATCAATTTCTTGTTGCTCATTGATACATCCATTTTGCATCATGCTTTTATATCGATATTTATTGCATTATGGGCTGTTATTACACATTATGTCACAATACTTATGCCTATTCTCTCTTATTTTACATGGTTTACATAAAGAGGGAGAATGCCGACAGCTGGGATTCAGGGCTGGAAAAGGAGCAAATATTAGAGACCTATTCTGCACAGCTCCAAAAGTCCTGAAACTTCACAGAAGACGTTTTCAGAATATATAAAAAATACTCAGTTGAAGAAACTCACCAGGGGGGCCATACCTTGCCCACGAGGGTGGGGGGCGTGCCCTACCCCCTGGGCGCCCCCTACCTCGTGGGCCCCCTGGTGGCCCTCCGGTGACCATCTTCTGCTATATGAAGTCTTTTGATGGGAAAAAAATAAGAAGCCATCTTCTCGGACGAAACTCCGCCGCCACGAGGCGGAACCTTGGCGGAACCAATCTAGGGCTCTGGCGGAGCTGTTCTGCCGGGGAAACTTCCCTCCCGGAGGGGGAAATCATCGCCATCATCATCACCAACGCTCCTCTCATCAGGAGAAGGCAGTCTCCATCAACATCTTCATCAACACCATCTCCTCTCAAAACCCTAGTTCATCTCTTGTATCCAATTCTTGTCTCCAAGTCCGGGATTGGTGCTAGTAGGTTGCTAGTAGTGTTAATTACTCCTTGTAGTTGATGCTAGTTGGTTTAATTGGTGGAAGATCATATGTTCAGATCCTATATGCATATTAATACCCCCTCTGATTATGAACATGTTTATGCTTTGTGAGTAGTTACTTTTGTTCCTGAGGACATGGGAGAAGTCTTGCTATTAGTAGTCATGTGAATCTGGTATTCGTTCGATATTTTGATGAGATGTATGTTGTCTCTCCTCTAGTGGTGTTATGTGAACGTCGACTACATGACACTTCACCATTATTTGGGCCTAGAGGAAGGCATTGGGGAGTAATAAGTAGATGATGGGTTGCTAGAGTGACAGAAGCTTAAACCCTAGTTTATGCGTTGCGTAAGGGGCTGATTTGGATCCATATGTTTCATGCTATGGTTAGGTTTACCTTAATACTTTTGTTGTAGTTGCGGATGCTTGCAATAGGGGTTAATCATAAGTGGGATGCTTGTCCAAGTAAGGTCAGTACCCAAGCACCGGTTCACCCACATACCAGATTATCAAAGTACCGAACGCGAATCATATGAGCGTGATGAAAACTAGCTTGACGATATTCCCATGTGTCCTCGGGAGCGCTTTTCTCTATATAAGAGTTTCTCCAGGCTTGTCCTTTGCTACAAAAAGGATTGGGCCACCTTGCTGCACTTTATTTACTTTTGTTACTTGTTGCTCGCTACAAATTATCCTATCACAAAACTATCTGTTACCACTTATTTCAGTACTTGCAGAGAATACCTTGCTGGAAACCGCTTATCATTTCCTTCTGCTCCTTGTTGGGTTCGACACTCTTACTTATCGAAAGGACTACGATAGATCCCCTATACTTGTGGGTCATCAAGACTCTTTTCTGGCGCCATTGCCGGGGAGTGAAGCGCCTTTGGTAGGTGGAATTTGGTAAGAAAAAATTTATATAGTGTGCTGAAAATTTACTGTCACTTGTTAATATGGAAAGTAATCCTTTGAGGGGCTTGTTAGGGGTATCTTCACCCCGACCAGTAGAGCAAAGAGTTGCTCCTCAACCTACTGAAAATGAAAATGAAAATGAAAATGACTGCTTTGAGATTCCTTCGGGTATGATAGAAAAACTGCTAGTTAATCCCTTTTTAGGAGATGGAACAAAACATCCTGATGAGCATCTAATATAAGTGGATGAAGTTTGTGGACTATTTAAGCTTGCAGGTGTACCCGGAGATGTTGTTAAGAAGAAGGTCTTCCCTTTATCTTTAAAGGGAGACGCATCGACATGGTATAGGCTATGTGATGACATGGGGTCTTGGAATTACAAACGATTGAAATTGGAATTTCATCAGAAGTTTTATCCTATGCATCTTGTTCATCGTGATCGCAATTACATATATAATTTTTGGCCTCGCAAAGGAGAAAGCATCGCTCAAGCTTGGGGGAGGCTTAAATCAATGTTATATTCATGCCCCAATCATGATCTCTCGAGAAAAATCATTATTCAAAATTTCTATGCTCGGCTTTCTGATAATAATCGCACCATGCTTGATACTTCTTGTGCTGGCTCTTTTATGATGAAGACTATTGAATTCAAATGGGATTTATTGGAAATAATTAAACGCAACTCTGAAGATTTGGACCTCGACAAAGGTAAGGAGTCAGGTATAACACGTAGTTTTGATTGTGTTAAATCTTTTATGGATACCGATATTTTTCGTAAATTTAGCACTAAATATGGACTTGACTCTGAGATAGTAGCTTCTTTCTGTGAATCTTTTTCTACTTATGTTGATCTCCCCAAGGAGAAGTGGTTTAAATATCATCCTCCCATAGAAGTAAAAGTAGCTGCACCTATTAAAGTTGAAGAAAAGATTGTCACTTATAATGATCCTATTGTTCCTAGTTCTTATGTTGAGAAACCACCTTTCCCTGTTAGGATAAAGGATCATGCTAAAGCTTCAACTGTAGTTCGTAAAAGCAATATTAAAACATATACACCTCCTGAGCAAGTTAAAGTTGAACCTAATATTGCTATTGTTAAAGATCTCTTGTCCGATAATATTGATGGGCATGTTATTTATTTCTGTGATGAAACTACTAGAATTGCTAAACCCTGTGCTAAAGATAAACCTAGACCTGTGGTAGGTATGCCTGTTATTTCTGTTAAAATAAGAGATCATTGTTTTCATGGCTTATGTGATATGGGTGCTAGTGCTAGTGCAATACCTCATTCCTTATACAAAGAAATTATGCATGATATTGCACCTGCTAAAATAGAAGATATTGATGTCACAATTAAACTTGCCAATAGAGATACTATTTCACCAATGGGAATTGTTAGAGATGTTGAAGGCTTGTGTGGGAAACTAAATATCCTGCTGATTTTCTTGTTCTTGGTTCCCCAGAAGATAGCTTTTGTCCCATTATATTTGGTAGACCCTTATTGAACACTGTTAATGCTACCATAGATTGCAAAAGGGACGTTGTTACTATCGGTTTAGATGATATGACTCATGAATTTAATTTTTCTAAATTTAGTTGACAACACCGTGAAGAAGAATTACCTAGCAAGGATGAAATTATTGGTCTTGATTCTATTTCCGTACCTCCTAGTGATCCTTTAAACATTATTTGCTAGACTATGAAAATGATATGTTTATGAATGAAAGAAGGGAAATAGATGAAGTATTCTTTAAACAAGAACCTATTCTGAAAAACAATTTACATGTTGAAATATTAGGGGATCCTCCTCCACCCAAGGGTGATCCCGTGTTTGAGCTTAAACCGTTACCTGATACTCTTAAATATGCTTATTTGTCGGATTTCGGGTTCCGGCAGACCCTTGAGGTTTGAACACTGGGGTGCGCTCGGAGATTTCGCCTCCTACCTACCTGCACCCCTCCGCCATGCTAGGATCTAAAACTACGGAAAGAACAACACAAGAGACAGATGGTTTATACTGGTTCGGGCCACCGTTGTCGTGTAATACCCTACTCCAGTGTGTGGTGTGGTGGATTGCCTCTTGGGCTGATGATGATGAACAATACAAGGAAGAACAGCCTCGCGAGGGTCTGTTCTTGGCTGGGGCGATGAACTGCTCAGTGGAGTTCAGTCACCTTCTCTCTCTCTGCCTCCAGCCAACCGACCGAACCCCCTCTGCCCCCTTTGCTATGTGGGTGGCTGGTCCTATTTATAGAGGCCCTGGTCCTCTTCCCAAATATCGAGCGGGAAGGGAGCCAACATTGGCGGGCTAATTTGAAGGGGGACAGCAAGTATCAGCTATCCTGACAAAAGTAGTCTTCGCCTGCGCAAAGCTCTGGTGATGACGCCGTCTTGGGCTCCACGGTGACCTCCGTCTCGTAGTCCTCCTGGTCTTGGTCTCATTGCACCGAAATGGCAACCTTTGCCTGATGCCTCGGTACTCCACGGCTGCGCTTGCCCCCTTTGCACCAAAGTGGAAAGGAGGATGCTGCGCGGGCTGGCACCTGCCTGGCGCCCTGAGTCATCATGGCTTGCGTCACAGGCACCTCGTGAGGTACCTCGCCTTGATCTCTCCGCCTCCTCGTGAGCCAGCCTGACGAGGCCGTGCCAGAGGAAGCTCCGCGTCGTCCGCCCCGCGAGGCTTGGCCCCTCGCGAGGGTCTTGGGTTTGTGTTGGTGAAGATGGGCCATGCTGGGCCCCCCTTTGAGCCACGCCGCAGGCAGGCAAGTCTGGGGACCCCCGTTCCCAGAACGCCGACAGTAGCCCCCGGGCCCGAGGCGCGCCCGGACTTGGCCGTGCAGGGAGGCGGAAGGGCAAGAGCGAAGCGCCGCGGGCCCTAACAGCCTGCGGCCTTAGGCGCCGCGCGGCGGTTGATTGGTCGTGGGCGGCACTGTTCCCCCACGCCCTCCTTATTTTGCGCCATGCTAGGCGGACCCATAGTCGTACACAGCCGTTCCCTTTTCTGTTGCTCGAGTGCCCTCTGTCCTCCTTCCGCTTGAACTCCGGCTTCTATTTTCAACCTGAGCTCGAACCTTCCCCCCCTTCCCATCGCCATGGCTCTGACGAAGAAGGGGATAGGGAATAAACCCGTGTCTCCGCCTTGCCCGCCGCCGCCGTCGGCCCCCGCCGAGGGCTTGGGCAAGGTCAGCTTGGCTCTGGCCACCATCTTCAATGAATGCGGGAGGACGACGGCCTGGCCCGCGTCCCACTTCTCCATCGACAGGACAGCCACCGAGGTCCCGTATCTTGCCGACGCCCTGTGGGCAGGTCTGGTTCCTCCCTTTTCTGATTTCTTCAACGCCGTGCTTTCCCACTATCAGATCCACATGATGCATCTGGGTCCTGAATCCATCACCCTGCTTTCGGTCTTTGCCTTTGTTTGCGAAGCTATGGTGGGCATCCCTCCTTCGGTTGCCTTGCTACGCCACTTCTTCTCATTGCATCTTGTCGACCCTACCCAATGCTAGGCTTGCGTGAGCTTCGTTGCCGCGTCCGAGACTGCGGCCTCTGGGATTGGCTTCAAGCTCCCCCTGCCCGTGGTTGGGTTCCGCGAGCGGTGGCTGTATGTGGACGCAGGGGTGCCCAGCCCCCTGCTATCGGAGCTGACCTCACCTGCTGTCCCCAATTCGGGCTGGGGCCAGGAGACGCTTGAGAGTCCCCGGCTCGTCTTCGTCTGGCGTCGCTTCGCGCTCTTGAGGTCGCTTGGCGTGACAGCGCCCAAGGTGGTGAAGGAGTTCCTGCTATGCCGTGTTGCTCCTCTTCAACGCCACTCTCGCCGGATGTGGGCCTTCCGTGGGCGCGAGGATCGTATGAGACTCCAGGAAGAGGACCTGACTCCTGAGGTGCTGAGGACGGCGCTCTTGACCCTGGCTGGGGACCCCAACCCCGGCAGCGTCCGGCAGGGAGGGGCCTTAGTGTACCTCTGCCAGAGCAGGGGCGACTTTGTGAAGCAGATGCCTGTCTTTGATGAGTGGGGGCCGCGCCCCGCCGGCCTTCAGGGGCCTCGCGAGAACCCAGTGGTGGTGACTGCCCTTCCAGTCGGCCAAGGCGACTCATCCTCGAGTGGCGGAGCAGGGAGGCACGAGGCGCCAGAGGCCGAGGGGGCTCCCGGCATGGTGACAGCGCCGGGCGAGGCTCATGAGGAAGCAGCTCTTGGGGCCCGTGCCGCTGAGGCTAAGGGTGACGAGCAGCTGCCCTCAGTGCTTGCGACTGGGGCCCCTGAGGCTCCAGTTGCTTCTCTTGGGGAGGCGATTGGCAGCGCACATCAGGTAGGCGCCCCTGCCGTAGATCGCCTTGACGCTCCGTCTTTGTCGAAGGTTGATCCATGCGCCCAACTCTTGGGCCGCTTCCGCGTGAACTTCGAGGCTCTCCGGAAGAGAAGGGAGGCCCTGGGCGACGATTACCCTTGTCACCTACTGAAGCGTAGGAAGTACTTGGCCACTGATGAGTAAGCCTTCTCCTTTCCCGGCTCCCTATCCTTCTGTTACTTGTACTGACCCTTGCTTCGCAGGCCCCTTCCAGCCGAGCTTGCGGAGACGGCTGAGGAGCCGTCCCCCTTGACCTCGCCCCCTCCACTGTCCTCAAGCGCTCCGAGCAGCGGAGCCCTTGTGGTGAGGGCGATTGAAGAGGCGAACCATCCCGAGGCATATCGTGGCCCCGCGCACCTCGCGATCCTCCTTCGCGGGCCTTCTCGTGGCATAGCTAGCCTGCCATGGGCTTCTCGCCTGGTCGTGGACTGCGGTTGGCTGAGGCGTTTCCTGCGCTCTTCTCCTGAGGACGGGCTGGCCCCAGGCCGGGCTTCTGACGTGGCGTGCCCGGCCGTCGCAGGGGTGCCAGCCCCCAGCCCCCAGCCCGGAGGGGGAGTGCTGACTCGTGGCCCCCGGCGCTTGCTTGGGGCAGATGATGGTGTGGAAGACGTGCTCGAGCGCGCTCGGGAGCGTCGCGCTCTCCGCCAAGGATTCCTTCGAAGGGCGACTGACGCAGTGAGCCTGCTTGGTGAGGAGCTTGCTGATGAAGATGCGCGCCTTGAGGCCGAGGGCCTGCGCCTGGCTACAGAGAGGCGCGAGCTAGAGGGCGCCATCGCCCTTGCGCGCCGTCAGTGTGATCTTGATGATGCAGAGGCCAAGGCGTTGTTGGTGGCCTCTTGGGAGGCCCGGTCTCGGGCCGCTGAGGAGGCTCGGGAAGCTGACCGGCGGCGAACGGCTGTGGAGGAGCGGGCTCGGGAGCTTCTGGCCTGGTGCCACTCGCTGGAGGAGCAGGTGGAGCTGCGCAAGGCAGCCCTCGCGTCGATGAAGGCGGCCTCTGGCGACTCAGCAGAGCTCCAGAAGCGTGAGGAGGCGCTGACGCTGGAAGCCGCCGAACGTACCCGCGAGTACGAGCGTCTGGAGACGAGGGAGCGCTTGGTGACGCAGGTGGAGGATGATGTTGCTGCACAGGAAGCCCGCGTCCTGGAGGAGGTCGAACGGCGAGTGGCGATGGCGCATTTGAACCTCGAGGACGAGTTCGAAGAGAAGCTGGGGTTGATCCGGGCCGAAGCTGAAGGCAGGACTGCCGCCTTGAGGTCCAAGCTGGAGGAGGTGACGCGGTGGGCCGATGCTTCCCGGGCCGCCCTTGAGGTGGCGCAAGGTGAGTTAACCACTTCCCAGGCTGAGGTGCTCCTTCTTCGCCAGCGGGTGGAGGAGGCTGAGGCCGTCGCACGCCAGAATGCGGACGAGATACGTCAGCGGCGGATCCTGGAGCACGAGCACGGCCCCATGCTCACGACGCTCTGGGAGAGAGCCAATGCGGCCTTGGGCAACATCTGCGAGGAGGCCGTCGGCGAGCCGCACGCAGTCAACTATGCTGGCAATCTTCAGTTCTTTACTAACATGGTGACGCAGCTGGAGGCGCGGTCGATCAGGGCTGACAGGTTGGTGGAGGAGAGGAGCCGCGCCCTGCTCAGGCGCGCCTTTTCTCGCGTCTTCAGCCACCTCCGGAACATGGATCCCCACTTTGATCTTGACGCCGCCATCGCCCCAGTCCCCCAGGCCGTCCGAGGCGAGCTGGCACGCTGGGTGGAAGACAATGTGGATGCTCTTATCAGGGCCTTCGCCTCGGACAATGACGACGTGATCGTGGCGGCTGACGAGGGCGGCGTGATGGACGGCTCTGGTGGTGCTCCTGAGGACGCATTGGGGATTCATCCGACTGATTGTGCATCGTTCCTGCTTCCTCACCCTGCATGAATAGAACTCAGGTTTTGGCCTGATAGCTGTGAGAGCATTTTGGAGGGGGAGCCCCTCATGTAAAACTTGTGTTTATCGTATCAGTAGAAGCTACATCGCCCATGAGCCCGCGCCAAATGGCTGGCTTAAGCGACGCGCTGGTCGGCTGAGTGTCCCCTGAGGCAGCCCGCGGGGGGCCCTGAGGCAGCCCGCGGGGGGCTGTGGTGTCCTGAGTGTCCCCTGATTGAATCCGTAGGATCTGCAGTAAAACACCCTCCTGAGAGGACGCGGCGGCGGCAGTCTGGGCTACGCGCAAGCTAGGCCTGACCCGGCTCGCGAGGGGAGGCGGCTGAGGCGAAGTGGTAACCAAAACGCGAGAAATTGCTCGAACGAGACTAAGCACCCCTTCCCCGAACACACGCAAATCTCAAATTCGAATCCAACTTGAATCCAGCGGGGGAAAGCGACAACCAAGGGGAAGAGCAACGAAAGCAAACAAAAGGCCGCGTCCGGCACCTAGTCTAGTCTTGGACGTCTTCTCACCAGCGCGGAGCTAAGTGCTGCCACTGGGCGTGGGAGGGAGTCCCAGGGCCTGAGGCCGGCACCCCTGAGACTCCGGGGCGTGTATAGCCCCACTCATTATTACGTGAGAGTGTCACGGGGCGGCGAGCTTCACAGGCACTGGGCCTTCTTCACAGGTACTGGCCTTGCTTCATATCTCCAGATGAGGGCCCTGCCTTGCGCCACACTCTAGTGCCATCAACGACGACCAGAAACCAGGACGCCGCCGATGAGGTAGAGCGGTCGCCAACGGTTCCCCCGGCGACCACGGGTCCTCCGCCGGGGGCAGGCCTTGGGGCACCTCCCCAGTGGAGGGCCTACCTCCTGAGAACACCTTGCTCCGAACGCCGTGGTGGTGATGTCGAATCCCTTTCCCTCTCCTGCAGCCCCCTGCGCCCTCCTCCCGAGGGGTAGGAGACTGTGGGAGCGGGGCAGCTGCCCGCCATGGCAACCTGCACCTCCTGCGATCCATGGTTAGCGTATGCCTGCTGAAGAATTAGCGGTACCCGATAATCGTTGCCTCCAGCGTGCCCAGTGGGACCGTCCTGAGACTCCTGGAAGGGCTCAGCTTCTGGCGCCTCGTCCCCCCAGCTTGGGCTGAGGAGCGAGCCTTGTTCGCCCTCATGTGGGTGTCCTTGGTCCATCATGAGGGGCACGTATTCCTCTGGCGCCGTCACCCCGAAGGCCACGCCGTAGTGCTCTGCGCGCCATGCGGTCCTGCCTGACGCGCCTACCGTGGGGTGGCAGCGCGGCTGTCCACTGGGGCCGCGGGTCGCATCGAGTCCTTCTTCGCGAACCAGGAGCGGGGGCTGCGCCGTGCCGGTCCGGTGCTGACAGCCTCGCTCGTGTTGGAGTAGCCTTGGAGCCCGCGGGCGCGCGCGGGGCCCCCACGTGGGCCGCCCTGGGTTGGAGATGGGAGCTGGGCGCAGAAGGGGTGAGCCCCCGAGGCGGCGAAGCCCAGGAGCTCTGCCACCCGCTCCAGCAGCACGTCGCGGCCGCCCTCCAGCAGTTTGCACTACAGCCGCTCTCGGGCCACCGTGAGCGCGGCCCTCGAGTTCGCTTGCTCCCGGCGGGCGTACGGTGTCGTGGTCGCGGCGTGATTGGAGGCCCTTGCTGCCGACCGCGCTTGCTGCGGTGTGAGAGCTGTCGAAGCCTGTTCGCGTCGCCCGCGGACCGCGAGCTGCCTGGGGCACGGGGTCGCCCGAGGCGAGCGGCTCTGCGCGGGCGGGCCATGCCGCCCATGGGTCTGGGTTGCCCTCCTGGTCGCCGGGCATGGTGATAACGATGCGACGGGGCATGGAGCGGTGGAAGACGAATTCCGGCGCACCCCTACCTGGTGCGCCAAATGTCGGATTTCGGGTT
Organism: Triticum urartu; assembly: GCF_003073215.2. Classification (NCBI taxonomy): domain Eukaryota; kingdom Viridiplantae; phylum Streptophyta; class Magnoliopsida; order Poales; family Poaceae; genus Triticum; species Triticum urartu. Next base: position 299,107,103 of record NC_053028.1, read on the forward strand.
CCGGCAGACCCTTGAGGTTCGAACACTGGGGTGCGCGCGGAGATTTCGCCTCCTACCTACCTGCACCCCTCCGCCATGCTAGGATCTAAAACTACGGAAAGAACAACACAAGAGACACAGGGTTTATACTGGTTCGGGCCACCGTTGTGGTGTAATACCCTACTCCAGTGTGTGGTGTGGTGGATTGCCTCTTGGGCTGATCATGATGAACAATACAAGGAAGAACAACTTCGCGGGGGTCTGTTCTTGGTTGGGGCGATGAACTGCCCAGTGGAGTTCAGTCACCTTCTCTCTCTCTGCCTCCAGCCAACCGACCGAACCCCCTCTGCCCCCCTTTGCTATGTGGGTGGCTGGTCCTATTTATAGAGGCCCTGGTCCTCTTCCCAAATATCGAGCGGGAAGGGAGCCAACATTGGCAGGCTAATTTGAAGGGGGACAACAAGTATCAGCTATCCGGACAAAAGTAGTCTTCGCCTGCGCAAAGGTCTGGTGATGACACCGTCTTGGGCTCCACGGTGACCTCCGTCTCGTAGTCCTCCTGGTCTTGGTCTCGTTGCACCGAAATGGCAACCTTTGCCTGATGCCTCGGTACTCCGCGGCTGCGCTTGCCCCCTTTGCACCAAAGTGGAAAGGAGGACGCTGCGCGGGCTGGCACCCGCCTGGCGCCCTGAGTCGTCATGGCTTGCGTCACGGGCACCTCGTGAGGTACCTCGCCTTGATCTCTCCGCCTCCTCGTGAGCCAGCCCGACGAGGCCGTGCCAGAGGAAGCTCCGCGTCGTCCGCCCCGCGAGGCTTGGCCCCTCGCGAGGGTCTTGGGTTTGTGTTGGTGAAGATGGGCCGTGCTGGGCCCCCCTTTGAGCCACGCCGCAGGCCGCAGGCAGGCAAGTCTGGGGACTCCCGTTCCTAGAACGCCGACATTATCTTAATGAGAAAAAGATATATCCTGTTATTATTAGTGCTAACCTTTCAAAGCATGAGGAAGAGAGATTATTGAAAACTCTGAAGAAGCACCGTGCTGCTACTGGGTATACTCTTGATGATCTTAAGGGCATTAGTCCCACTCTATGTTAACATAAAATTAATTTGGAAGAAGATGCTAAACCAGTTCGTGAACATCAACGACGGCTGAATCCTAAAATGAAAGAAGTGGTAAGAAAGTAAATACTAAAGCTCCTTGAGCCAGGTATAATCTATCCCGTTGTTGATAGTCAGTGGGTAAGTCCTGTCCATTGTGTGCCTAAGAAGGGAGGTATTACTGTCGTTCCTAATGATAAAGATGAATTGATTCCTCAAAGAATTATTACAGGTTATAGGATGGTAATTGATTTCCGCAAATTAAATAAGGCAACTAAAAATGATCATTACCCCTTACCTTTTATCGATCAAATTCTAGAAATATTATCCAAACATACACATTTTTGCTTTCTAGATGGTTATTCTGGTTTCTCTCAAATACCCGTGTCAGCCAAAGATCAATCAAAGACTATTTTTACATGCCCTTTTGGTACTTTTACTTATAGACGTATGCCTTTTGGTTTATGTAATGCACCTGCTACCTTTCAAAGATGCATGATGGCTATATTCTCTGACTTTTGTGAAAAGATTTGTGAGGTTTTCATGTACGACTTCTCCATCTATGGATCTTCTTTTGATGATTGCTTGAGCAACCTTGATCGAGTTTTGCAAAGATGTGAAGAAACTAATCTTGTCTTGAATTGGGAAAAGTGCCACTTTGTGGTTAAGGAAGGTATTGTCTTGGGGCACAAAGTTTTTGAAAGAGGTATTGAAGTTGATAAAGCCATGGTTGATGCTATTGAGAAGATGCCATGTCCCCATGACATCAAAGGTATAAGAAGTTTCCTTGATCATGCCGGATTTTATAGGAGGTTCATTAAGGACTTCTCAAAAATTTCTCGGCCTCTAACTAATCTATTACAAAAAGATATACCATTTGTTTTTGATGATGATTGTGTAGAAGCATTTGAAATACTTAAGAAAGCATTGATTTCTGCACCTATTGTTCAGCCACCTGATTGGAATTTACCCTTTGAAATTATGTGCGATGCTAGTGATTATGCTGTAGGTGCTGTTCTAGGACAAAGAGTTGATAAGAAATTAAATGTTATTCAATATGCTAGTAAAACCCTAGACAATGCCCAAAGAAATTATGCTACCACTCAAAAAGAATTCTTAGCAGTTGTATTTGCTTGTGATAAGTTCAGACCTTATATTGTTGATTGTAAAGTAACTATTCACACTGATCACGCTGCTATTAAATATCTCATGGAAAAGAAAGATGCTAAACCTAGACTTATTAGATGGGTTCTCTTTCTACAAGAATTTGATTTACATATTGTTGATAGAAAAGGAGCTGAGAACCCCGTTGCAGACAACTTGTCTAGGTTAGAAAATGTGCTTGTTGACCCACTTCCTTTTGATGATAGCTTTCCGGATGAGCAATTAAATGTCATAAATGCTTCTCATACTGCTCCATGGTATGCTGATTATGCGAATTACATTGTTGCTAAGTTTATACCACCTAGTTTCACATACCAGCAAAAGAAAAAGTTCTTCTATGATTTGAGGCATTACTTTTGGGATGACCCACATCTTTATAAAGAAGGAGTAGATGGTGTTATTAGACGTTGTGTACCTGAGCATGAACAAGAACAGATCCTACGCAAGTGTCACTCTGAAGCTTATGGAGGACACCATGCTGGAGATAGAACTGCACATAAGGTATTGCAATCTGGTTTTTATTGGCCTACTCTCTTCAAGGATGCCCGTAAGTTTGTCTTATCTTGTGATGAATGTCAAAGAATTGGTAATATTAGTAGATGTCAAGAAATGCCTATGAACTATTCACTCGTTATTGAACCATTTGATGTTTGGGGCTTTGACTATATGGGACCCTTTCCTTCCTCTAATGGATATACACATATTTTAGTTGCTGTTGATTACGTTACTAAGTGGGTAGAAGCTATTCCAACTAGTAGTGCTGATCATAACACTTCTATTAAAATGCTTAAAGAAGTTATTTTTCCAAGATTTGGAGTCCCTAGATACTTAATGACTGATGGTGGTTCACATTTTATTCATGATGCTTTCCGTAAAATGCTTGCTAAGTATGATGTTAATCATAGAATTGCATCTCCTTATCACCCACAGTCTAGTGGTCAAGTAGAATTGAGTAATAGAGAGCTCAAAGTAATTTTGCAAACGACTGTTAATAGATCTAGAAAAAATTGGTCCAAAAACTTGATGATGCATTATGGGCCTAAAAAACTGCATATAAAAACCCTATGGGTATGTCTCCATATAAAATGGTTTATGGAAAAGCATGTCACTTACCTCTCGAACTAGAACACAAGGCATATTGGGCTATTAAAGAACTCAATTATGATTTCAAACTTGCCGGTGAGAAGAGGTTATTTGATATTAGCTCACTTGATGAATGGAGAACCCAAGCCTATGAAAAAATGCCAAGTTGTTTAAAGAAAAAGTTAAAAGATGGCATGACAAAAGGATACAAAAGCGTGAGTTTAATGTAGGTGATTATGTATTGCAATACAACTCTCATTTAAGATTTTTTGCAGGAAAACTTCTCTCTAAATGGGAAGGTCCTTACGTTATCGAGGAGGTCTATCATTCCGGTGCCATAAAAATCAACAACTTCGAAGGCACAAATCCGAAGGTGGTGAACGGTCAAAGAATCAAACATTATATCTCAGGTAATCCCATAAATGTTGAAACCAATATTATTGAAACTGTAACCCCAGAGGAATACATAAGGGACACTTTCCGGAACGTTTCAGACTCCGAAAAGGAATAGGTATGTGGTACGGTAAGTAAACCGACTCCAAAACAGTTTTTAAGGCAATATTTCTCCGTTTTGGAATATTTAGAAAAATAGAAAAATAAGAAGCAGTCCGGGAAGGACACGAGGGCTCCACGAGGGTGGAGGGCGCGCCCTACCCTACCGGGCGCACCCCCCTACCTCGTGGGCACCTCGTGTGCTCTCCGGACTCCGTTTTCGTACACGACACGTATTTTGCTCGGTAAAAATTCATTATATAATCTCCTCGGGGTTTTGACTCCTGTATCATGCAAAAATATCCTGTCTTTGTTTCGAGCTATTTTCTGTCAGGGTTGTCAATGTCGGGCACTATGTCGTCTCCCTCCTACTCCAACCATGAGGGCAACGATGCTTGGCTAATGAAAATAGAGCTGAAGAGAGAAGAACCCATGGAGATCAGCAAGGATGAAGGGATCAAGAAGGCAATGGAGGACCAAGTTCCAGCAACAACAGACATCCTTCAACTTGATCACAATATTCTTACCCCAACTGAGATTGAAGCTTTCAAGATGATTGAGTTAGCTCGTATACAAAATAAGTATCTCACACGTGAAAATATTTTGTTGAAGGAGCATATCATTGCACTCAAAGGCATTATCCGCAAGTTAGAAGACCTCCTACGCTCGATGTGTGACTATCCATCATCAAGAACTCCACCATCTTCACCAACAAGAAGAATTGAGTATCTGGTATGGGCACTCCACTTGGCAACTGCCAAGCTTGGGGGAGTGCCCCGGTATTGTATCACCATCACTTTTATATTTACCATTTTTCTTAGTTCGATCCTTTTGGTAATATCATGATCTAGTAGAATAAAAGTTCTTAGTATGATCTAGCTGTGAGTTTTGCTTTATTATCCTTCTAGGTAATCGAGTGTGTGAGCTATATATAATAAAGATTAGTGTTGAGTCAAGGGCTTGATTATTTTGCCATGATCCTAAGTGAATAAAAGAAAAGATAAAGAAATAAAAAGAAACAAAGAGATCATATGGATTTTATGGAGAGTAATGAGCTCACATAGAAAAAAGTATGATGAATAAAAGTTGTTGAGAGTTGACAAACATAGTTTTGGTCATCGTTGCAATTAATAGGAAGTAATAAAGAAAGAGAGGTCTTCACATATAAATATACTATCTTGGACATCTTTTATGATTGTGATCACTCATTAAAATATGACATGCTAAAGAGTTGACGTTGGACAAGGAAGACAACGTAATGGGTTATGTTTTCTTACATCCGAGATAAATTATATTGTCTTGGATCCTCCAACATGTTGAGCCTGCCTTTCCCCCTCATGCTAGCCAAATTCATCGCACCAAGTAGAGATACTATTTGTGCTTCCAACTACCCTTAAACCAGTCTTGCCATGAGAGTCCACTACACCTACCTATGGATTGAGTAAGATCCTCCAAGTAAGTTGTCATCGGTGCAAGCAATAAAAATTGCTCTCTAAATATGTATGACTTATTAGTGTGGGAGAAAATAAGCTTTATACGATCGTGTGATATGGAAGAAATAAAAGCGACGGACTGCATAATAGAGGTCCATATTGTAAGTGGCAATATAAAGTGACGTTCTTTCGCATTAAGATTTTGTGCATCCAACCATAAAAGCGCATGACAACCTCTGCTTCCCTCTGCGAAGGGCCTATCTTTTACTTTTATCTCCTACCTTGCATAAGAGTCATGGTGATCTTCACCCTTCCTTTTTTACATTTTATCCTTTGGCAATCACAGTATGTTGGAAAGATCCCGGTATACATGGCTAATTGGATGTGAGTTTTCATGAACTATTATTGTTGACATTACCCTTGAGGTAAAACGTTGGGAGGCAAAACTATAAGCCGCTATCTTTCTTTGTGTCCGATTAAAACTCCATACCCATAAGTATTGCGTGAGTGTCGGTAGTTGTGAAAGACTATATGATAATTGAGTATGTGGACTTGCTAAAAAGCTCTTATATGTTGACTCTTTCCTATGTTATGATAAATTGCAATTGCTCCAATGACTGAGATTATAGTTTGTTAGTTTTCAATGAAGTTTACGATTCATACTTGAAATTGTGATTGAATTATTACTCTAGCATAAGAAATCATATGACTAGAATTATATAAGTTGTTGTTCTAAGAATTATCATGATGCCCTCATGTCCGTATTTTATTTTTATCGACACCTCTATATCTAAACATGTGGACATATTTTTCGATTTTGACTTTTCTCTTGAGGACAAGAGAGGTCTAAGCTTAGGGGAGTTGATGCGTCCATTTTGCATCATGCTTTTATATCGATATTTATTGCATTATGGGCTGTTATTACACATTATGTCACAATACTTATGCCTATTCTCTCTTATTTTACAAGGTTTACATAAAGAGGGAGAATGCCGGCAGCTGGGATTCTGGGCTGGAAAAGGAGCAAATATTAGAGACCTATTCTGCACAGCTCCAAAAGTCATGAAACTTCACGGAAGACGTTTTCCGAATATATAAAAAATACTCAGTGGAAGAAACTCACCAAGGGGGCCACACCCCCTGGGCGCGCCCCCTACCTCGTGGGCCCCCTGGTGGCCTTCCGGTGACCATCTTCTGCTATATGAATTCTTTCGATGGGAAAAAAATAAGAAGCCATCTTCTCAGACGAAACGCCGCCGCCACGAGGCAGAACCTTGGCAGAACCAATCTAGGGCTTTGGCGGAGCTGTTCTGCTGGGGAAACTTCCCTCTGGAGGGGGAAATCATCGCCATCGTCATCACCAATGCTCCTCTCATTAGGAGAGGGCAATCTCCATCAACATCTTCATCAGCACCATCTCCTCTCAAAACCCTAGTTCATCTCTTGTATCCAATTCTTGTCTCCAAGTCCAGGATTGGTGCTAGTAGGTTGCTAGTAGTGTTAATTACTCCTTGTAGTTGATGCTAGTTGGTTTAATTGGTGGAAGATCATATGTTCAGATCCTATATGCATATTAATACCCCTCTGATTATGAACATGTTTATGCTTTGTGAGTAGTTACTTTTGTTCCTGAGGACATGGGAGAAGTCTTGCTATTAGTAGTCATGTGAATTTGGTATTCGTTCGATATTTTGATGAGATGTATGTTGTCTCTCCTCTAGTGGTGTTATGTGAACGTCGACTACATGACACTTCACCATTGTTTGGGCCTAGAGGAAGGCATTGAGGAGTAATAAGTAGATGATGGGTTGCTAGAGTGACAGAAGCTTAAACCCTAGTTTATGCGTTGCTTCGTAAGGGGCTGATTTGGATCCATATGTTTCATGCTATGGTTAGGTTTACCTTAATACTTTTGTTGTAGTTGCGGATGCTTGCAATAGGGGTTAATCATATGTGGGATGCTTGTCCAAGTAAGGGCAGTACCCAAGCACCGGTTCACCCACATACCAGATTATCAAAGTACCGAACGCGAATCATATGAGCGTGATGAAAACTATCTTGACGATATTCCCATGTGTCCTCGGGAGCGCTTTTCTCTATATAAGAGTTTGCCCAGGCTTGTCCTTTGCTACAAAAAGGATTGGGCCACCTTGCTGTACTTTATTTACTTTTGTTACTTGTTGCTTGCTACAAATTATCCTATCACAAAACTATCTGTTACCACTTATTTCAGTACTTGCAGAGAATACCTTGCTGGAAACCGCTTATCATTTCCTTCTGCTCCTCGTTGGGTTCGACACTCTTACTTATCGAAAGGACTACGATAGATCCCCTATACTTGTGGGTCATTACTCCTTCCTTTCGAGCACTTTCATTTCTAGCATCTGCGCAACAAGTATTGCATTTAGGTCTTTGATACGTCCATTTTGCATCATGTTTTCTTACTGTTATTATAATGTTTTTATCCATAATAATGCTTTTTGGAGTAATTCTAATGCCTTTTATCTCATAATATGCAAGGTATACACAAAGAGGGAGAACTCCGGCAGCTGGAAATCTGGACCTGGAAAAGCTACGTCAGGCCACCTATTCTGCACAACTCCAAACAAGCTGAAACTTCACGGAGATTTTTTATCAAATATTTGAGGAATATTGGAGCAAATAACTGAAGGAAATATGCCCTAGAGGCAATAATAAAGTTATTTTATTTCCTTATATCATGATAAAAGTTTATTATTCATGCTAGAATTGTATTAACCGGAAACATGATACATGTGTGAATACATATACAAACAGAGTGTCACTAGTATGCCTCTACTTGACTAGCTCGTTGATCAAAGATGGTTATGTTTCCTAGCCATATACATGAGTTGTCATTTGATTAACGGGATCACATCATTAGGAGAATGATGTGATTGACTTGACCCATTCCGTTAGCTTAGCACTTGATCGTTTAGTATGTCACTATTGCTTTCTTCATGACTTATACATGTTCCTATGACTATGAGATTATGCAACTCCCGTTTAACGGAGCAACACTTTGTGTGATACCAAACATCACAACGTAACTGGGTGATTATAAAGGTGCTCTACATGTGTCTTCGAAGGTACTTGTTGAGTTGGCGTATTTCGAGATTAGGATTTGTCACTTCGATTGTCGGAGAGGTATCTCTGGGCCCACTCGGTAATGCACATCACTATAAGCCTTGCAAGCATTGTAACTAATGAGTTAGTTGCGGGATGATGTATTACAAAATGAGTAAAGAGACTTGCCGGTAACGAGATTGAACTAGGTATTGAGATACCGACGATCGAATCTCGGGCAAGTAACATACCGATGATAAAGGGAACAACGTATGTTGTTATGCGGTTTGACCGATAAAGATCTTCGTAGAATATGTAGGAGCCAATATGAGCATCCAGGTTCCATTATTGGTTATTGACCAGAGACGTGTCTCGGTCATGTCTACATAGTTCTCAAACCCGTAGGGTCCGCACGCTTAAAGTTCGGTGACGATCGGTATTACGAGTCTTTGTGTTTTGATGTACCGAAGGTAGTTCGGAGTCCCGGATATGATCACGGACATGACGAGGAGTCTCTAAATGGTCGAGACGTAAAGATCGATATATTGGACGACTATGTTCGGACACCGGAAAGGTTCCGGAAGGTTTCAGACATATACCGGAGTACCAGGGGGGGGGGGGTTACCGGAACCCCCCGTGGGGCTTAATGGGCCTACATGGGCCTTAGTGGAAATAGCGGGCAGCAAGGGGAGTGTGGGGCGCGCTCCCCAAGGCCCAAACCGAATTGGTTTAGGGCAAGGGTGGCCGGCCCCCTCTTTCCTTCTCCTCCTCTCCCTTTCCTTCCCCCTCTCCTACTCCTACTAGGAAAAGGAGGAGTCCTACTCCTAGTGGGAGTAGGACTCCCCCTCTTGGTGTGCCTCTCCCTGGCCGGCCGCCTCCTCCCGTTGCTCCTTTATATACAGGGGCAGGGGGCACCCCATAGACACAACAATTGATCATTGATCTCTTAGCCGTGTGCGGTGCCCCCCTCCACCATAATCCACCTCGATCATATCGTAGCGGTGCTTAGGCGAAGCCCTGCGTCGGTAGCATCATCATCACCGTCACCACGCTGTCGTGCTGACGAAACTCTCCTACGAAGGTTTGCTGGATCGGAGCTCGCGGGACGTTAGCGAGTTGAACGTGTGTAGAACTCGGAGGTGCCGTGCGTTCGGTACTTGGATCGGTCGGATCGTGAAGACGTACGACTACATCAACCGCGTTGTGCTAACGCTTCCGCATTCGGTCTATGAGGGTACGTAGACACACTCTCCCCTCATGTTGCTATGCATCACCATGATCCTGTGTGTCCGTAGGAAAATTTTGAAATTACTACGTTCCCCAACAGTGGCATCCGAGCCAGGTTATTGCATAGATGTTATATGCACGAGTAGAACACAAGTGAGTTGTGGGCGATACAAGTCATACTGCTTACCAACATTTCATACTTTGGTTCGGCGATATTGTTGGATGAAGCGGCCCGGACCGACATTACGCGTACGCTTACGCGAGACTAGTTCTACCGACGTGCTTTGCACACAGGTTGCTGGCGGGTGTCAGTTTCTCCAACTTTAGTTGAACAAAGTGTGGCTACGTCCAGTCCTTGCGAAGGTTAAAACAACACTAACTTGACGAACTATCATTGTGGTTTTGATGCGTAGGTAAGAACGGTTCTTGCTCAGCCCGTAGCATCCACGTAGAACTCGCAACAACAAAGTAGAGGACATCTAACTTGTTTTTGCAGGGCATGTTGAGATGTGATATGGTCAAGATATGATGCTATATTTATTGTATGAGATGATCATGTTTTGTAATGGAGTTATCGGCAACTGGCAGGAGCCATATGGTTGTCGCTTTATTGTATGCAATGCAATCGCCCTGTAATTGCTTTACTTTATCACTAAGCGGTAGCAATAGTCGTAGAAGCAATAGTTGGCGAGACGACAACGATGCTATGATAGAGATTGATACGTCTCCAACGTATCTATAATTTTTGATTGCTCCATGCTATATTATCTACTGTTTTGGACTATATTGGGCTTTATTTTCCACTTTTATATTATTTTTGGGACTAACCTGTTAACTGGAGGCCCAGCCCAGAATTGCTGTTTTTTGTCTATTTCAGTGTTTCGAAGAAACGGAATATCAAACGGAGTCCAAACGGAATAAAATCTTCGGGAACGTGATTTTCTCACCGAACGTGATCCAGGAGACTTGGACCCTGCTCGAAGGAACAAAAGAGGCGGTCACGAGGGTGGGGGCGCCCCTCTAGGGCGCACCCCCTGCCTCGTGGGCCCCTCGTTGCTCCTCTGGCGTACTTCTTCCTCCTATATATACACACGTACCCCCAAATGATCAGAACAGGAGCCAAAAACCTAATTCCACCGCCGCAACTTTCTGTATCCACGAGATCCCATCTTGGGGCCTGTTCCGGAGCTCCGCCGGAAGAGGGCCGTCATCACGGAGGGCTTCTACATCATCCTAGCCCCTCCAATGAAGTGTGAGTAGTTTACCTCAGACCTTTGGGTCCATAGTTAGTAGCTAGATGGCTTCTTCTCTCTCTTTGAATCTCAATACGAAGTTCTCCCCCTCTCTTGTGGAGATCTATTCGTTGTGATCTTCTTTTTGCGGTGTGTTTGTTGAGACCGATGAATTGTGGGTTTATGATCAAGTCTATGTATGAATAATATTTGAATCTTCTCTGAATTCTTTTATGTATGATTGGTTATCTTTGCAAGTCTCTTTGAATTATCCGTTTGGTTTGGCCAACTAGATTGGTAGTTCTTGCGATGGGAGAAGTGCTTAGCTTTGGGTTCGATCTTGCGGTGTCCTTACCCAGTGACAGAAGGGGCAGCAAGGCACGTATTGTATCGTTGCCATCAAGGATAACAAGATGGGGTTTATTTCATATTGCATGAATTTATCTCTCTACATCATGTCATCTTTCTTAAGGCATTACTCTGTTTTTAACTTAATACTCTAGATGCATGCTGGATAGCGGTGGATGAGTGGAGTAATAGTAGTAGATGCAGAATCGTTTCGATCTACTTTTCATGGACGTGATGCCTATATACATGATCATGCCTAGATATTCTCATAACTATGCTCAATTCTGTCAATTGCTCAACAGTAATTTGTTCACCCACCGTAGAATACTTATGCTCTTGAGAGAAGCCACTAGTGAAACCTATGGCCCCCGGGTCTATTCTCATTATATCAATCTCCATCACTTTAATCTTCCTTTGCTTTTACTTTTTACTTTGCATCTTTATACCAAAAATACCAAAAATATTATATCTATCAGATCCCACTCTCATAAGTGACTGTGAAGGCATTGACAACCCCTAATCGTGTTGGTTGCGAGTAGCTATCACTTTGTGCCGGTACGAGGGACTTGAGCGTGGGCTCCTACTGGATTGATACCTTGGTTCTCAAAAACTGAGGGAAGTACTTACGCTACTCTGCTGCATCATCCCTTCCTCTTTGGGGAAAACCAACGCAAGCTCAAGACGTAGCAAGAAGGATTTCTGGCGCCGTTGCCGGGGAGTCTACGCAAAAAGTCAACATACCAAGTACCCATGGCAATCCCTATCTCTCGCATTACATTATTTGCCATTTGCCTCTCGTTTCCTGTCCCCCCAATTCACCCTTGCCGTTTTATTCGCCCTCTCTCTCTCTCTCTATCCTCCCTCTCTATTTGCCTCTTTTGCCCGTTTGTTTTTGTTTGCTCGTGTGTTAGATTGCTTGTTTGTCGCGATGGCTCAAGATACTACCAAATTGTGTGACTTCACCAATACCAATAATAATGATTTCCTTAGCACTCCAATTGCTCCTCTTACCGATGCTGAATCTTGTGAAATTAATACTGCTGTGTTGAATCTTGTTATGAAAGATCAATTCGCCGGCCTTCCTAGTGAAGATGCCGCTACTCATCTGAATAGCTTTTTGTTGATTTATGTGATATGCAAAAGAAAAAAGATGTCAATAATGATGTCGTTAAATTGAAGCTATTTCATTTTTCGCTTAGAGATCGTGCTAAAGCTTGGTTTTCGTCTTTGCCTAAGAATAGTATTGATTCATGGAACAAGTGCAAAGATGCTTTTATCTCTAAGTATTTTCCTCCCGCTAAGATCATCTCTCTTAGAAACGATATTATGAACTTTAAACAACTTGATCATGAACATGTTGCACAAGCTTGGGAGAGAATGAAATTAATGATACGTAATTGCCCTACTCATGGTTTGAATTTGTGGATGATCATACAAATTTTTTATGCCGGATTGAATTTTGCTTCTAGAAATCTTTTAGATTCGGCCGCGGGAGGCACTTTTATGGAAATCACTTTAGGAGATGCTACTAAACTCCTAGATAATATTATGGTTAATTATTCTCAATGGCATACTAAAAGATCCTCTAATAAAAAAGTGCATGCGATAGAAGAAATCAATGTGTTGAGTGGAAAGATGGATGAACTTATGAAATTATTTGCTACTAAGAGTGTTTCTTCTGATCCTAATGATATGCCTTTGTCTACTTTGGTTGAGAATAACAATGAATCTATGGATGTGAATTTTGTTGGTAGGAATAATTTTGGTAACAACGCTTATAGAGGGAATTTTAATCCTAGGCCATATCCTAGTAATCCTTCTAATAATTATGGGAATTCCTACAACAACTCTTATGGAAATTATAATAAGATGCCCTCTGAATTTGAGAATAGTGTTAAAGAGTTTATGAATTCACAAAAGAATTTTAATGCTTTGCTTGAGGAGAAATTGCTTAAAGTTGATGATTTGGCTAGAAACGTTGATAGAATTTCTCTTGAGGTTGATTCTTTAAAGCTTAGATCTATTCCTCCTAAGCATGATATCAATGAGTCTCTCAAAGCCATGAGAATTTCCATTGATGAGTGCACGGAAAGAACCGCTAGGATGCGTGCTTCCAAAGATGCCTTTATTAAAGCGTGTTCTTCCAATTCCTATGAAAATCAAGATGAAGATCTAAAAGTTATTGATGTGTCTCCTATTAAATCTTTATTTTGCAATATGAATCTTGATGAAACTAAATATGATCTTCCTTTACCTAGAAGGCGTTCTAAAAATTCAGAGTATTTAGATCTTAATGATGAAATTGATGAAAGTGGGATTGAAAGACATAAAAATCTAGATGTTGCTAAACCCACTATATTGGATTTCAAGGAATTTAATTATGAAAGTTGTTCTTTAATTGATTGTATTTCCTTGTTGCAATCCGTGCTAAATTCTCCACATGCTTATAGTCAAAATAAAGCCTTCACTGAACATATTGTTGACGCCTTGATGCAATCTTATGAAGAAAAACTTGAGTTGAAAGTTTCTATCCCTAGAAAACTCTATGATGAGTGGGAACCAACTATTAAAATTAAAATTGAAGATCATGAGTTTTATGCTTTGTGTGATTTGGGTGCTAGTGTCTCTACTATTCCCAAGACTTTGTGTGATTTGCTAGATTTCCGTAATTTTGATGATTGCTCTCTAAACTTGCATCTTGCGGACTCCACTATTAAGAAACCTATGGGAAGAATTAATGCTGTTCTTATTGTTTCAAATAGGAATTATGTGCCCGTAGATTTCATTGTTCTTGATATAGATTGCAATCCTTCTTGCCCTATTATTCTTGGTAGACCTTTCCTAAGAACGGTTGGTGCGATTATTGATATGAAGGAAGGGAATATTAGATTTCAATTTCCATTAAAAAAGGGCATGGAACACTTTCCAAGAAAGAAAATAAAATTACCATATGAAACTATCATGAGAGCCACTTATGGATTGCCTACCAAAGATGGCAATACCTAGATCTATCCTCGCTTTTATGCCTAGCTAGGGGCGTTAAAGGATAGCGCTTGTTGGGAGGCAACCCAATTTTATTTTTATTCCTTGATTTTTGATCCTGCTTAGTAATAAATAAATTATTTAGCCTCTGTTTTGGTTGTGTTATTTGTGTTTAATTAGTATTTGTGCCAAGTAGAACCATTGGGAAGACTTGGGGAAAGTCTTGTTGAACTTGCTGTAAAAAACAGAAACTTTAGCGCTCACGAGAACTGCTGTCATTTTTATTTGAAGAGTGATATTTAGTTAATTCTTTTTGCAGATGATTAATAGATAAATTCCTCAAGTCCAGAAATTTATTTTAGAATTTTTGGGGTTCCAGATCTTGCGCTAGCTACAGATTACTACAGACTGTTCTGTTTTTGACAGATTTTGTTTTTCGTGTGTTGTTTGCTTATTTTGATGAATCTATGGCTAGTAAAATAGTTTATAATCCATAGAGAAGTTGGAATACATTAGGTTTAACACCAATATAAATAAAGAATGAGGTCATTACAGTACCTTGAAGTGGTCTTTTGTTTTCTTTCGCTAACGGAGCTCACAAGTTTTCTATTTTGAGTTTTGTGTTGTGAAGTTTTCAAGTTTTAGGTGAATTCTTTTGATGGATCATGGAACAAGGAGTGGAAAGAGCCTAAGCTTGGGGATGCCCATGGCACCCCCAAGATAATCCAAGGACACCAAAAAGACAAAGCTTGGGGATTCCCCGGAAGGCATCCCCTCTTTCGTCCACTTCCATCGGTAATTTACTTGGAGCTATATTTTTATTCACCAACATGATATGTGTTTTGCTTGGAGCGTCTTGTATTATTTGTGTCTTTGTGTCTTAGTATGCCAAAATCATCCTTGCTGTACACACCTTTTGAGAGAGCCATACATGAATTAAAATTTGATAGAATACTCTATGTGCTTCACTTATATCTTTTGAGCTAAGTAGTTTTGCTCTATGTGCTTCACTTATATCTTTTGAGCTAAGTAGTTTTGCTCTACGTGCTTCAATTATATCTTTTGAGCTAGATAATTTTGCACTATGTGCTTCACTTAGATCTTTTAGAGCACGGTGGTGGATTTGTTTTAAAGAAACTATTGATCTCTCATGCTTCACTTAAATTATTTTGAGAGTCTCTTAATAGCATGGTAATTTGCTTAATAACAATATGCTTGGTATTCAAGACTTGTGAAACTTTCTTTTGAGTGTGTTGAATACTAAGAAAAGATTGAAGAATGATAATTGTTTTGGGATATGGAGGTGATAATATTAAAGTCATGCTAGTTGAGTAGTTGTGAATTTAAAGAATGCTTGTGTTAAAGTTTGTGATTCCCGTAGCATGCACGTATGGTGAACCGTTATGTAACGAAGTCGGAGCATGATTTATTTATTGATTGTCTTACTTATGAGTGGCGGTCGGGGACGAGCGATGGTCTTTTCCTACCAATCCATCCCCCTAGGAGCATGCGCCTAATACTTTGCTTTGATAACTTCTAGATTTTGCAATAAGTATATGAGTTCTTTATGACTAATGTTGAGTCCATGGATTATACGCACTCTCACCCTTCCACCTTTGCTAGCCTCTCTAATACCGCGCACCTTTCGCCGGTATCATACACCTACCATATACCTTCGTCAAAATAGCCACCATACCTACCTATTATGGCATTTCCATAGCCATTCCGAGATATATTGACATGCAACTTTCCACCATCTAGTTCATCATGACACATTCATCATTGTCATATTGCTTAGCATGCTCATGTAGTTGACATAGTATTTGTGGCAAAGCCACCGTTCATAATTTCTTCATACTTGTCACTCTTGATTCATTGCATATCCCGGTACACCGCCGGAGGCATCCATATAGAGTCATACTTTGTTTTAGAATCGAGTTGTAATCATTGAGTTGTAAATAAATAAAAGTGTGATGATCATCATTCAATAGAGCATTGTCCCAATAATAAAAAGAGAGAAAGGCCAAAGAAAAAAAGAAGGCCCAAAACAAAAATAAAAAAATAAAAAGGGGCAATGCTACTATCCTTTATTTTCCACACTTGTGCTTCAAAGTAGCACCATGATATAGCGAGTCTCATATATTGTGCTTCAAAGTTGCACCATGTTCTTCATATAGAGAGTCTCATATGTTGTCACTTTCATATACTAGTGTGAATTTTACATTACAGAACTTGGCTTGTATATTCCAATGACGGGTGAGGGAGTCCTGGATTAGGGGGTGTTCGGGTAGCCGGACTATACCTTCAGCCGGACTCCTGGACTATGAAGATACAAGATTGAAGACTTCGTCCCGTGTCCGGATGGGACTTTCCTTGGCGTGGAAGGCAAGCTTGGCGATGCGGATATTCAAGATCTCCTACCATTGTAACCGACTCTGTGTAACCCTAACCCTATCCGGTGTCTATATAAACCGGAGGGTTGTAGTCCGTAGGCGATCAACTCCATATACAACAATCATACCATAGGCTAGCTTCTAGGGTTTAGCCTCCTTGATCTCGTGGTAGATCTACTCTTGTACTACCCATATCATCAATATTAATCAAGCAGGACGTAGGGTTTTACCTCCATCAAGAGGGCCCGAACCTGGGTAAAACATCGTGTTTCCTGCCTCCTGTTACCATCCGGCCTAGATGCACAGTTTGGGATCCACTACCCGAGATCCGCCGGTTTTGACACCGACATTGGTGCTTTCATTGAGGGTTCCTCTGTGTCGTCGCCTTTAGGCCCGATGTCTCCTTTGATCATCAACAACGATGCAGTCCAGGGTGAGACTTTGCTCCTCGGACAGATCTTCGTCTTCGGCGGCTTCGCTCTGCAGGCCAATTCGCTCGGCCACCTGGAGCAGATCGAAAGCTACGCCCCTGGCCATCAGGTCAGGTTTGGAAGCCTAAACTACACGGCTGCCATCCACGGGGACTTGATCTTCGACGGATTCGAGCCACAGCCAAGCGCGCCGCACCGTCTGATGGGCATGATATAGCTCTGCCGCCGAACAACGCCTTGGAGGCCGCATACGCATCGGTTTCGACCATTGATTCGGAGCCTACTGCACCGATCGAGGATCAGCGGTTGGACGCTGCCTCAGGGGCTGCGATCTCAGAGGCGATCGAGCTGAACGCTAGCCCCGCACTCTGCACTACCCGTGACTCCGAGGATCCGGACTCCTCCCCGGACTCTGAACCCCCCGCGCCCCTGCCAATCAAATCCGATTGGGCGCCGATAATGGAGTTCACCGCTGTAGACATCTTTCAGCATTCGCCTTTTGGCGACATCCTGAATTCTCTTAAGTCTCTCTCTTTATCAGGAGAGCCTTGGCCAGACTACGGTCAACGAGGGTGGAATACGGACGATGAGGAAATTCAAAGCCCACCCACCACCCACTTTGTAGCCACTATCGACGATCTAACCGACATGCTTGACTTCAGCTCCGAAGACATCGACGGCATGGACGACGATGTAGGTGACGAACAGGAACCAGTACCTGTAGGGCGCTGGAAGGCCACCTCGTCATATGACATATATATGGTGGACACTCCAAAAGATGGAGATGGTGATGGAACAGTGGGGGATGACGCCCCCAAGAAATAGCCAAAGCGCCGGCGTCAGCGGCCCCGCTCTAAATCCTGCCAAAACAAAAACGGTGATTCCGGCACGGGAGATAATACTACCCCGGATAGCGCCGAAGAACACCCACCTCAGCAAGATTCGGCACAGGAAGATGGAGAAGCCAGCCCTCATGAGAGAGCGGTAGACCGAGAGGTCGAGGATGATAACTATATGCCTCCCTCCGAAGACGAGGCAAGCCTCGATGACGACGAATTCATCATACCATCAGACCCCGCCGAACAAGAGCGTTTTAAACGCAGGCTTTTAGCCACGGCAAGCAGCCTCAAGAAAAAGCAGCAATAGCTTAGAGCTGCCCAAGATTTGCTAGCTGACAGATGGACTGAAGTCCTTGCGGCCGAAGAGTATAAACTCGAACGCCCTCCAAGAGTTACCCGAAGCGCAGGCCGCTACCCCGATCAGAGGAGGAAGCACCTACATCACCAGTGCATGACATGGCAGACCGGCCACCTCGCGGTCGCGACAGAGAGGCCTCTCGGCCCTCCACCCAAGCCATGCCCCGACGCCGCTCAACTAAGGCATGGGAAAATGCGCCCGACCTGCGAGACATACTGGAGGATAAGGCAAGATAAACAAGATCGATCTACGGATCGCGCAGGCGCCCTACGGCATGTGACAATGATCTTCACTCCGGATACAACAAATCCAGCCGGGCCGAACACAACAGACATAGCTCTTCCGAGCTGCGTCGTGATATAGCCCAGTACAGAGGCGCCGCACACCCGCTATGCTTCACGAATGAAGTAATGGATCATAAAATCCCAGAGGGTTTCAAACCCGTAAACATCGAATCATACGATGGCACAATAGACCCGGCGGCATGGATCGAGGATTATCTCCTTCACATCCACATGGCACGCAGCGATGATCTACACGCCATCAAATACCTCCCGCTCAAACTTAAAGGACCGGCCTGGCATTGGCTTAACAGCTTGCCAGCAGACTCAATCAGTTCTTGGGAGGACCTGGAAGCCGCATTCCTCGACAACTTCCAGGGCACTTACGTGCGACCGCCGGATGCCGACGACTTAAGCCACATAATTCAGCAGCCAGGGGAATCGGCCAGACAATTCTGGACACGGTTCCTAACAAAGAAAAACCAGATAGTCGACTGTCCGGACGCAGAGGCCCTAGCAGCCTTGAAGCATAACATCCGCGATGAGTGGCTTGCCCGGCACCTGGGACAGGAAAAGCCGAAATCCATGGCAGCCCTCACGACACTCATGACCCGCTTTTGCGCGGGAGAAGACAACTGGCTAGCTCTCAGTAACAACTTATCAAAGAACCCTGGTAATTCGGATACCAAGGACAAAAGTGGCAGGACATGTCGGAATAAGCAAAAACGTCGCGTTAACAGCGACAGCAATGAAGACACGGCAGTCAATGCCGGATTCAAAGGCTATAAATCCGGTCAGCGGAAAAAGCCATTCAAAAAGAATACTCAGGGCCCGTCCAGTTTGGACCGAATACTCGATCGCTTGTGCCAGATACATGGCACCCCCGAAAAGCCAGCCAATCACACTAACAGGGATTGTTGCATGTTCAAGCTGGCAAGCAAGTTAAGGGCCGAAAACAGAGACAAGGGGCTGCACAGCAACGACGAGGAGCCCAAGCCGCCGAACAACAATGGACAGAAGGGCTTTCCCCCACAAGTGCGGACAGTGAATATGATATACGCAACCCACATTCCCAAGCGGGAGCGGAAGCATGCGCTACGGGACGTATACGCGATAGAGCCAGTCGCCCCAAAGTTCAACCCATGGTCCTCCTGCCCGATCACTTTTGATCGAAGGGACCATCCCACTAGCATCCGTCATGGCGGCCTCGCCGCATTGGTTCTCGACCCAATCATCGACGGATTTCATCTCACAAGAATCCTCATGGATGGCGGCAGTAGCCTGAACCTGCTTTATCAGGATACAGTGCGGAAAATGAGCATAGATCCCTCAAGGATTAAGCCCACAAGAACGACCTTTAAAGGCGTTATACCAGGTGTAGAAGCCAACTGTACAGGCTCAGTAACACTTGACGTGGTCTTCAGATCCCCGGAAAATTTCCGAAGCGAAGAGTTAATCTTCGATATAGTCCCGTTTCACAGTGGCTATCACGCCCTGCTCGGACGAACCGCATTCGCAAAGTTCCATGCGGTTCCGCACTACGCATATCTCAAGCTCAAGATGCCAGGCCCTCTAGGAGTAATTACGGTCAACGGAAACACCGAACGCTCCCTCCGTATGGAGGAGCATATGGCGGCTCTCGCAGCGGAGGTACAAAGTAGCCTTCTCAGGAAATTCTCCAGTCCGGCCATTAAAAAGTGAGACACTGCCAAGCGCGCCCGGAGTAACCCACAGCAGGACCGCTGGCACACTCTAAGCAAGCGTAGCAATGCGGCCCCAACCCCAGCTGTCGCGACATAGCGAAACCAGTACCTCGCGTACATAACTACGCCTTTGAAATACCATGGGCACAAGGGAAGGGGCACTATAACGGCACACCCAAAATACGGCTTAAAACGTACTAGGGGCTGCCGAATTCTTTTTTAATTTTTTTCTTACTTTCAAGACTCCATACTTCGGACGACCTGTTCGGCAACTCAACTGCCGCACAAACGATGCAAGATCCAGGGAGGCAGACAAGCCATGCCGCATTATGGATCCCCCAGGTGGTCTCTATTACGAGCAGTATACCTGTTTTGAATACAATTCCGCGGCCTGCCCCTGGCTAGGACATGTTAAATAGTCCAATATCTTTACCTTATAATACCACTTGCATCGTTCTGCTCTGACAGCAGCCTTTATATAAACAATGCATAGCTTTTGTCTATTTTCTGCATTACTCTCTTTTATATATGTTCATTAATGACATGTTGCACCCGTACACTATGATACGGCAAGTACGCCAGGGGCTTCAGTACCCTTTAATATGGTGTGAGAAGTCCGTACACTTTCACAAGTGCGGCACCCCGAACTTATAGCACTATATGCATCGGCTCTGAATCATGATTTGGGTCAATAGTTGGGTTTTCCCGGCTCCTATGTTTTGGTGCCTTACGTTCCGCTATATCGGCTAAGGTAGCACCAGGAGAACCACTGCGATTGTGCCCCGGTTGAGCTGGGTTAAGCACCTCAGTGGAGAAAGCTAAAACTGACAGTCATGATGAGGCGAGAGACCGGTCGCTGTTCGAGAGGTTTTTCGAGTCCCTAAAGACTTATGCCGCTTCGAGCGAGGAGCCGGATTTGTCCGGCCATGGCGTGGATCGCGCCCCGAACTCGGTCTTCCGAACTAGGGGCTTCGCCGAAATTTAAAATTATAAAGTTCTATGGCTAAGTGAGAGTGTTCAAGCATTATAGTCCGATTGCCTGGTTCGTTGTGCTGAGCGCCTCCCTCGAAGGACCCAACTATGGGAAAAAGAGCGCTCAGGTTTATCCCGAACACCCCAGCACTAGTGGCATGGGGGCAGAAGCCGACGACTGGCCATCTCTCAATTTTTTGATAAACGGCCACACAGAAAATAATATTTTAAATTCAACAAGCATTGCTTAAGCGCCTATGAACAAGTTTTCAGCGCACAGGATAAAAACGAGCGAGTTTATTCAAAAATTACATCCTTGGTACATTCATCCGCCACAAGGCGGGCACCCGCAAGAACATCCTTGTAATAGTTCTCGGGCTTGCGATGCCCCTTCCCCGGCGGCGGCACGTCCTTCACAAGCTTCTCATCGTCCAGCTTACCCCAGTGCACCTTTGCACGGGCAAGGGCCCGACGGGCACCTTCGATGCAGACGGAGCATTTGATGACCTCGAGCCTTGGACAGGCCTCCACCAGCCACTGCACCAGCCCGAAGTAGCTCCCAGGCAGGGCCTCTCCAGGCCACAGCCGAACTATGAAGCCCTTCATGGCCTGTTCGGCTGCCTTGTGGAGCTCGACCAGCTGTTTCAGCTGGTCGCTCAAGGGCACAGGGTGTCCGGCCTCAGCATACTGAGACCAGAACACCTTCTCCATCGAGCTGCCCTCTTCAGCTCGGTAGAATGCGGCGGCGTCGGATACACTGCAGGGAAGATCTGCGAATGCCCCTGGAGAACTCCGGATTCGGGTAAGTAACAAGTAGTTTACTTTTATATTTCTGCTTTGCATAAAGAATGCCTTACCCGCTGCTATCTTCTTCATCTCCTCCAACTCTTGGAGGGCCTTTTGGGCTTCGGCCTTGGCAGACTTGGCAGTCTCAAGGGCCGCCGCGAGCTCGGACGCTTGGGTCTTTGACTCAAGCTCCAAACTCTCATGTTTTTTCATGAGAGCCTGAAGCTCTTGCTGCACCTCGCCGACCTGAGCCCCAAGTTTCTCTTGCTCGGTGCGCTCCGCGGCCGTTTTCTTTTCGGACTCGGACATCGCCTGCTTGAGGGTCGCCACCTCAATCGTGGCCCTTATAATAAGCAGTGCAATCCTGTTATTTTTTGCAATCACGCCTCTTTATAGGAACTTTTTCTGTAAGGTATTTCCTACCTTCTTTTTCCTCGAGCTGCCGCTTGGCAAGGCCGAGCTCTTGCTCGGTCTGCTTGAGGTCCTGTTTCAGGACACCCACCTCCGCAGTCAGTGCGGCGGTGGATAGCAGCGAAGCCTGCACACGCATATTGACTCTTTATTGTTAGACTCCCGCAAAATTTACTAGATCCTCTATTCGGCTTTTCTTTCCGAACGCCAAACAGAGCATCAGGGGCTACTGTCTATGCGGTACTATTTTTATATATGTTTACTTACCTCGAAGCCTGTTAGAAGGCTAGCGCAAGCTTCAGTCAGTCCGTTCTTGGCGGACTGAACCTTCTGGATCACCGTACTCATAATAGTACGGTGCTCCTCGTCGATGGAGGCGCCGTCAAGCACCTCAAGCAGATTGTCCGGCACCTCCGGTTGGATGGAGGCCGCCGGCTCAGAAGGCTTGCTCCTCTTGGAAGGAGTTCGCCTACCGCGGTCTGGAACTGTTGAAGATTTCGGCGCGGTGTCCGGCACAAAGCCGGACTTGGAGCCCTGGGGGGTCTTGTCCCCTTTACTCTTGGGGTCCGGGAGGTCGCCTTGCGGCTCCTCCAGGACCACCTCCTCCTGCCCCGGAGCTTGTTGCGACGCCACTTCGGCGTCGTCCGCAGTGCGTGGGGAGACAGTGGGCGGAACTGAGTTCGCGTCCGATGAATCCAGGGAGCCGCTCAACGACTCGTTGAGTTCGGCCCGGGGCGGGCTGCATAATTATGTTCGACATTAGGGAAAGTTGTGCGACAAAGGAACGTCATGAGTTACTCTGATATCCGAATACTTACGATTTCGCCGGACGCTTGGCCCTATCTGGCCACTCCTCTTCGTTCTCTTCGGCGTCGGGGGAGTAGTTCGGTGGAGGGGTCTTCCTCTTCCTGGACCCTTCGGCCTCCCCCGTTGGGGCGGCCTTCCTTTTCTTTCCTCCCTCTGCTGGAGGGGGAGAGTTTTCTTCTTCCTCCTCCTCATTCTCACGGGAGGAGAGCGTCTCGGACTCGTCGGATGACGAGTCCGACACCACCACATTACGGGCACTCTTTCGAGTCCCCGTGGCCTTCTTCTTCTTGGCCTTCTTCTCCGGCACCACATAAGGTGCCGGAGCCAGCAGCTTCACTAGGAGAGCAGGGGCTGGGTCTTCGGGCAGCGGAGCCGGACAGTTAATCGGTCCGGATATCGCCCGCCAAGCCTGTCAAAGGTAAGGGAATTTAGATCCCGCATAGAGTCAAACTATGAAGAAAGCTTAACATCCTGTAAAAGGTGAAGATAGCTTACCTCGCTAGCGTGACGCTGCGAGCTGTATCCGCGGTCCTCGGAAGCGGATGCGGGAGCCTCGGCGCCCTTGAATAGCACCTTCCAGGCATCTTCGTACGTCGTTTCGAAGAGCCTGCTAAGGGTTTGGTGCTGCGCCGGGTCGAACTCCCACAGATTAAAATCCCGTTGTTGGCACGGGAGGATCCGACGGACGAGCATAACCTGGATTACATTAACAAGCCGGATTGGCTTGTTCACCAGGGACTGGATGCATGTTTGCAATCCAGTCACCTCTTTTTTGTCACCCCACGACAGGCCCGTCTCTTTCCAGGACATAAGCCGCGTGGGGGGTCCGGATCGGAACTCGGGGGCTGCGATCCAGTTCGGATCGCGTGGCTCGGTGATGTAAAACCACCTGGATTGCCACCCCTTTAGGGTCTCCACAAAAGAGCCCTCGAACCATAGGACGTTGGCCATCTTGCCCACCATGGCGCCTCCGCACTCCGCCTGGCTGCCGCGCACCACCTTGGGCTTGACGTTGAAGGTCTTGAGCCAGAGGCCGAAATGAGGGCGGACACGGAGGAAAGCCTCGCACACGATGATAAATGCCGAGATGTTGAGGATGAAGTTCGGGGCCAGATCGTGGAAATCCAGGCCGTAGTAGAACATGAGCCCCCAGACAAATGGGTGGAGTGGAAAACCCAGTCCGCGGAGGAAGTGGGGAAGAAATACTACCCTCTCATGGGGCCTTGGGGTGGGGAGAAGCTGCCCCTTTTCGGGAAGCCGGTGCGCGATGTCCTTAGACAGGTATCCGGCCTTCCTTAGCTTCTTGACTTGGCCCTCCGTAGCGGAGGAGACCATCCACTTGCCTCCCACTCCGGACATTGCTGGAGAAGGTTGAGGTGGGAAGTGCGGGCTTGGGCGCTGGAGCTCGAGTACACAGGAGATGGATAGGCAAAGGAGGAAGAAGGCGTAGGTAAAAAGGTGGATCCTTATCCCCTTATATGGGCGGATGCGATTGTGCGTCCCCACCAGCCTAGTAAAACTCGATTGCCTCCCAAGCGCCATGATAAATGGCACGGTTGGGTTACCCACGTTCGTATTGATGAGAATCCCGTAAAGGGGGTACACGATCTCTGCTTTGACAAGACGTGCCAAGGAAGCTGCCTCGCAAAACATGCTGAGGTGGAAAAGTAAAAACGATTCGAGTAAAGGACTTGGCCGTAGTGTGATGACACACTGCGGAATACGTCAGCAGTTTTGATTTGTGTTAATATTATTCTCTCTATGGCGATATGTGGAAGCTTATTTTGCAGAGCCGGACATTACTCTTGGTGTTTACAATCTTCTATGAAGGACTTGGAGGAGGAACCCGCCTTGCAATGCCGAAGACAATTTGCGCGCCGGACTCGTCGTCATTGAAGCCTGGTTCAGGGGCTACTGAGGGAGTCCTAGATTAGGGGGTGTTCGGGTAGCCGGACTATACCTTCAGCCGGACTCCTGGACTATGAAGATACAAGATTGAAGACTTCGTCCCGTGTCCGGATGGGACTTTCCTTGGCGTGGAAGGCAAGCTTGGCGATGCGGATATTCAAGATCTCCTACCATTGTAACCGACTCTGTGTAACCCTAACCCTATCCGGTGTCTATATAAACCGGAGGGTTGTAGTCCGTAGGCGATCAACTCCATATACAACAATCATACCATAGGCTAGCTTCTAGGGTTTAGCCTCCTTGATCTCGTGGTAGATCTACTCTTGTACTATCCATATCATCAATACTAATCAAGCAGGACGTAGGGTTTTACCTCCATCAAGAGGGCCCGAACCTGGGTAAAACATCGTGTTTCCTGCCTCCTGTTACCATCCAGCCTAGACGCACAGTTCGGGACCCACTACCCGAGATCCGCCGGTTTTGACACCGACAACGGGCTTCCTCAAATTGCCCTAGGTCTTCGTGAGCAAGCAAGTTGGATGTACACCCACTAGTTTCTTTTGTTGAGCTTTCATACATTTATAGCTCTAGTGCATATGTTGCATGCCAATCCCTACTCACTCACATTGATATCTATTGATGGGCATCTCCATAGCCCGTTGATAAGCCTAGTTGATGTGAGACTATCTTGCCCTCCTTTTTGTCTTCTCCACAACCACCATTCTATTCCACCTATAGTGCTATATCCATGGCTCACGCTCATGTATTGCGTGAAGATTGAAAAAGTTTTGAAAAGTTAGAGTATGAAACAATTGCTTGGCTTGTCATCGGGGTTGTGCATGATTTGAATACTTTGTGTGGTGAAGATGGAGCATAGCCAGACTATATGATTTTGTAGGGATAACTTTCTTTGGCCATGTTATTTTGAGACGACATAATTGCTTTGTTAGTATGCTTGAAGTATTATTATTTTTATGTCAATATAAACTTTTGTCTTGAATCTTTCTAATCTGAATATTCATACCACAATAAAGAAGATTTGCATTGAAATTATGCCAAGTAGCACTCCGCATAAAAAATTCTCTTTTTCTCATTTACCTACTCGAGGACGAGCAGGAATTAAGCTTGGGGATGCCTGATACGTCTCCAACGTATCTATAATTTTTGATTGCTCCATGCTATATTATCTACTGTTTTGGACTATATTGGGCTTTATTTTCCACTTTTGTATTATTTTTGGGACTAACCTATTAACCGGAGGCCCAGCCCAGAATTGCTGTTTTTTTTGCCTATTTCAGTGTTTCGAAGAAACGGAATATCAAACGGAGTCCAAACGGAATAAAATCTTCGGGAACGTGATTTTCTCACCGAACGTGATCCAGGAGACTTGGACCCTGCTCCAAGGAACAAAAGAGTCGGTCACGAGGGTGGGGGGCGCCCCCCCTAGGGCGCGCCCCCTGCCTTGTGGGCCCCTCGTTGCTCCTCCGGCGTACTTCTTCCTCCTATATATACACATGTACCCCCAAACGATCAGAACAGGAGCCAAAAACCTAATTCCACCGCTGCAACTTTCTGTATCCACGAGATCCCATCTTGGGGCCTGTTCCGGAGCTCCGCCGGAAGAGGGCCGTCATCACGGAGGGCTTCTACATCATCCTAGCCCCTCCAATGAAGTGTGAGTAGTTTACCTTAGACCTTCGGGTCCATAGTTAGTAGCTAGATGGCTTCTTCTCTCTCTTTGAATCTCAATACAAAGATCTCCCCCTCTCTTGTGGAGATCTATTCGATGTGATCTTCTTTTTGCGGTGTGTTTGTTGAGACCGATGAATTGTGGGTTTATGATCAAGTCTATCTATGAATAATATTTGAATCTTCTCTCAATTCTTTTATGTATGATTGGTTATCTTTGCAAGTCTCTTCGAATTATCCGTTTGGTTTGGCCAACTAGATTGGTAGTTCTTGCGATGGGAGAAGTGCTTAGCTTTGGGTGCGATCTTGCCGTGTCCTTACCCAGTGACAGAAGGGGCAGCAAGGCATGTATTGTATCGTTGCCATCGAGGATAACAAGATGGGGTTTATTTCATATTGCATGAATTTATCTCTCTACATCATGTCATCTTGCTTAAGGCGTTACTCTGTTTTTAACTTAATACTCTAGATGCATGCTGGATAGCGGTCGATGAGTGGAGTAATAGTAGTAGATGCAGAATCGTTTCGATCTACTTGTCACGGACGTGATGCCTATATACATGATCATGCCTAGATATTCTCATAACTATGCTCAATTCTGTCAATTGCTCAATAGTAATTTGTTCACCCACCGTAGAATACTTATGCTCTTGAGAGAAGCCACTAGTGAAACCTATGGCCCCCGGGTCTATCTGTAATGCCCTCGATGCGGCTATAGCTCCCATGTGTCGAGGCACGACTTAGAGACATAACCGCATTGAAAGCAATGTCGCAAGTTAAGCAATCTTCACAACATCCCATGTAATATAAATAATAAAGGGGTGATAACATAGTTGGCTTACACTCGCCACGTCAATCAAGGTACATAAATAACATTACATCATCCAAACACTCATGGCCCGTCTACGGCGCCAAAATAAAAGATAACCCAACATGCGACACGGTCCCGATCACCCCCAACAGGGCACCACTACTGATCATCAGGGAAAGACACATAGTATCATTGAGAGTCCTCGTCGAACTCCCACTTGAGCTCGAGCGCGTCATCTGGAGCGGAATCATCAGGCCCTGCGTCTGGTGTAATAGTAATCTATGAGCCACAGGGACTCAGCAATCTCGCACCCTTGCGATCAAGACTATTTAAGCCTATAGGTAAGGCAAGGTAAAATATGTGGAGCTGCAGCAAGCAACTAGCAAATATGGTGGCTATCCTGTTCGCAAAAGAGAGCGAGAAGAGGAGGCAAAGCGCGAGCGAGAAACTAGAGGACATCCTACGCAAAGATTACTCCAACACCGTGTCCACTTCCCGGACTCCGCCGAGAAGAGGCCATCACGGTAACACACTCAGTTGATTCATTTTAATTAAGTTAAGGTTCAAGTTATCTACAACCGGACATTAACAAATTCCCATCTGCCCATAACCGCGGGCACGGCTTTCGAAAGTTCAAAACCCTGCAGGGGAGTCCCAACTTAGCCCATGACAAGCTCTCACGGTCAACGAAGGAATAGACCTCCTCCCGAGACATTCCGATCAGACTTGGTACCTCGGTTCTTCAAGACACTTCGACAGGTTAAAACAAGACCAGAACACCGCCCGAATGTGCCGACAAATCCCGATAGGAGCTGCACATATCTCGTTCTCAGGGCACACTCGGATGAGCGCTCCATACAACTAAAACCAAACCTCGAGTGTCCCCCAGGGGGCGCTGCATAGGACTCTAGTTTGGACCAACACTCAGAGGAGCACTGGCCCAGGGGGGGCTAAAATAAGATGACCCTCGGGCTCCATAAACCCAAGGGAAAAAGAGGCTAGGTGGCAAATGGTAAAACCAAGGTTGGGCATTGCTGGAAAAGCTTTAATCAAGGCGAACTATCAAGGGGTTCCCATTATAACCCAACCGCGTAAGGAACGCAAAATCCGGGAACATAACACCGATATGATGGAAACTAGGGCGGCAAGAGTGGAACGAAACACTAGGCGAGAGGCCGAGCCTTCCACCCTTTACCAAGTATATAGATGCATTAACATAACATGGCAATATAATGATATCCCAACAAGTAAATAAATGTTCCAACAAGGAACGGTCTCCAATCTTCACCTGCAACTAGCAACGCTATAAGAGGGGCTGAGCAAAGAGGTAACATAGCCAATCAACGGTTTGCTAGGACATGGTGGGTTAGAGGTTTGACATGGCAATTTGGGATGCTTGAAAGCAAGTGGTAGGCATCGTAGCATTGGCATAGCAAAAGAGCGAGCATCTAGCAAAGCAAAGATAGTAGTGATTTCGAGGGTATGATCATCTTGCCTACAAAGTTGTCAGAGTTGATTGGATCCTCGAAAGCAAACTCAACGGGCTCCTCGTTAGCGAACTCGTCTCCCGGCTCTACTCAAACAAGAAACAAGCAAACTGAACACAATCAACCATGTGCAAAGCTCAAACAATATGATGCAAGGATGGTATGCTATGCGGGATGCGATGCGGGATGCATATGCAAGATTTGACAAGGGATGCATGAACCTGGCTTCAACTTGGGAATCCAAGTGCGCCACTGGAAAGATGAGATGAAATCGCTTGAAAACGATATAAAGAACGCCGGAATCGGAGTTACGGTTTGAAAATGGCAAGCGATTCAAATATGACCACGTTCTGCGATTTATAGCAAGTAGCCATCTAAATGCAATGAGATGAACATGCTACAGCACCCAAACATGGCATAAAAATACATGGCAGGGATATATTCAAGATGCTTAACAAAAGTCTAGCACTAAGCTACGGCCAATTCATCCATTAACAGGTTCAAACAAACATGGCAAAAATGCATATGGTAAATAGATTTCAGACTTAGTGAAATTAACACTTGTCTAGAATTTCAGATCAGACAACACTCTTCGGAGCAACAAAACTACATGCTACAGGACCTGAACATGGAAAAGTAAAGCATGGCATAGAGCTACTCAAAGAGCTTAACAAAAGTCTCTTAGTGACCTTGAGCCAAAAGGGATCAGAAAATACATTTGCAAGCATGTGAACATGGCAAAAACATAATCAATTCTCAGACTTAGTGAAAACTGTAACATGCTGAAAACAGGTATCAAGTAGGCATATTTATGAGCTCGATGCACTCACTACGGAGCAACTCATGACAAGATAAGCATACATCCATCAAGAATACACAACATTCAAGCTAGACATGGCAAGAACAAATAGCATAGCATGCACGGATCAACTACAACATCCTCGGCAAAATCGCTAACAAGTAGATAATCTGCCCAGATTCACGAAGTAGCAAAAGTAGAGCTCGATTGACTCAAGCTAGGGTGCTCCATAATTGCAAAAAAAGACATGGATGGATAGAGCACTACAAGATTAACAAAACATCCTTAATGATCATCCTCAAACGAGGCACGGATCACTAGGAAACAACATGAACATATGGCCATATGA
Organism: Triticum urartu; assembly: GCF_003073215.2. Taxonomy (NCBI): domain Eukaryota; kingdom Viridiplantae; phylum Streptophyta; class Magnoliopsida; order Poales; family Poaceae; genus Triticum; species Triticum urartu. The sequence goes on from NC_053028.1 coordinate 299,137,246, forward strand.
GATAAACAGGTCAAGGACTTCGTGGAAATGCTAAGTCCCTGAAATCAGCATTACCAAGTGCCTCACTTTGCAAGCTTCTGCTAGTCACCACACACATCACAAAAATACATGGGTTGCACCTCTGAAAAGATGGCAAAACACTTAACAAAACATATGTAGAGCTCATGGGCATATCATGCACAGAATCATCATGGCAAAAATGACAAATATCTAAATGGAGCAGCAGATCTGACAATTAACTCAAGTAGCACTTTTCTAACAGCATTTCAGGCATCAAGATGAACTCAAATAAAAATGATGCAATGAGATGAAATGATTTACTCTCTAAGATGAACATTTTGATATGCTATATGTCTAAAACGGAGCTACGGATGAGGAGTTACGGCCCGATGAACAATGGCATATGAACTAGGGTTTCGGGAGAAAGTCAACCGAGTTTTGGATCTAAATCCAGAAACACTGTAGCATGCACGGGAAACGAGGTTCACCGGGGTTGAGGACGTCGCCGGACTTGATGAACTCGCCGGAGAAGTGGGTCGTCGGAGTTGCTCGGGTGGAGAAGAAGAAGTGGCCGGCGGCGAGGGAGCCACCAGGCGCGGTCGCCGGCGGTGAGGGGGCGCCCGCGGCGGAGCTGGCGCGGTGAGGAACTCCGGCACGGGGCGGCGGCCGGCTCGGCCGCGGCGCTCGCCGGCGCGGGGCGGCAGCCGGTGAGGGTGGCGCCGGCTCGGGAGCGGGAGGCGTGGAGTCGGGCGGCGGCGACTCTCGATGGGCTTCGGGGGCCCGAAGCGGGCTCCGGCGGGATCCGCGGCGAAGTGGGCGCCCGCCCCGACACGTGGTGGCGCACTATTGGCGCAGGGCGGCGGCGCGGTGCAGGTCGGACATGTCCGGCCTGTCTGGACTTCGTCCGGCGGCGCGAGGAGGGGGAAGACTAGGGTTTCACCCGTGATTTCGAATGGGGGAGATATTTATAGGCATAGAGGGAGCTAGGAGAGTCCAAATGAGGTGCGGTTTTCGGCCACGCGATCATGATCGAACACTCTAGATGATGGAGAGGGTTTTGGTGGGTTTTGGGTCAAATTGGCGGGGTGTTGGGCTGCAACACACACGAGGCCTTTTCGGTCCCTCGGTTAACCGTTGGAGTATCAAACGAAGTCCAAATGATACGAAACTTGACAGGCGGTCTACCGGTAGTAAACCAAGGCCGCTTGGCAAGTCTCGGTCCAATCCGGAAATGTTTAATCCCCACACATGAAAGAAAGGTAGAAATGACCGCCGGAGGAGAACGAAGCGCCGGAATGCAAAACGGACAACGGGGAAAATGCTCGAATGCATGAGATGAACACGTATGCAAATGCAATGCACATGATGACATGATATGAGATGCATGACAACGACAACAGCACACGGAGACAAAAACCCAAACCCGAGAAAAATAAAATAACTTAAGGCCGGAAACGGCAAGAGTTGGAATACATATTGGGTAAGTCATATCCGGGGTGTTACAACACTCCACCACTACGAAAGGATCTCATCCCGAGATCTAGGACTGAAAGAATGCCAGGTACTCAGAACGGATGTGATCCTCGCGTTCCCAGGTAGCTTCACGGTCGGAATGGTGTGACCACTTGACTTTGAGGAATTTGATTGACTTGTTGCGAGTCTTGCGTTTAGTCTCTTCAAGAATAGCAACTGGGTGCTCACGATATGAGAGATCTTCTTGGTGCTCAATGTCCTCGAAGTTGACGGTGCGGTCAGGAGTCTTGAAGCACTTTCGGAGCTGATAGACATGGAACACATCATGAACATTTGCAAAGTTTGAAGGAAGCTCGAGTTGATAGGCGAGATCGCCTCTCTTGCTGACGATCTTGAAAGGTCCCATGTATCTAGGGGCATGCTTCCCTTTGATACCAAAGAGACGAGTACTTTTCATAGGAGAGACACGTAGGTAAACATGATCTCCAATCTCGAAAGCCAAATCACGGTGCTTACTATCATAGTAGCTCTTCTGGCGGGATTGGGCTGCTTTGAGGTTATCTCGAATGACTTTGCACATTTCCTCTGCCTCTGTGATTAAGTCATTTCCCAAAAGCTGACGTTCACAAGTTTCAGACCAATTGAGAGGGGTACGACACTTCCCGCCATACAGAATTTCAAATGGGGCCTTGCCCGAACTTGCTTGAAAACTGTTGTTGTAGGAGAATTCAGCATATGGAAGACAATCCTCCCACTTCATGCCGAAGGAGATCACACAAGCCCTGAGCATATCTTCAAGAATCTGGTTGACACGCTCGACTTGACCGCTAGTTTGAGGATGGAAAGCTGTGCTGAAGAGGATGTTGGTGCCCATGGCCTTCTGAAAAGAATCCCAAAACTTGGAGGTAAAGATGCTGCCACGGTCTGAAGAGATCACTTGTGGAATACCATGCAGAGAGACAATTCGAGAGGTATAGAGTTCCGCCAATTGAGCTGCAGTGATCGACTCTTTGATAGGCAGAAAATGAGCCACTTTGGTGAGTTTGTCGATGACAACGAATATATCATCATTGCCACGCTTGGACTTTGGAAACCCAATCACGAAGTCCATTTCAATGTGGTCAAACTTCCATTCTGGAATGGCAAGAGGTTGGAGGAGACCCGCTGGCCTTTGATGTTCTGCCTTCACTCTTCTGCAGACATCACATTCATTCACGAATTGAGCGATCTCGCGCTTCATTCGAGTCCACCAATAAGCTTGCTTGAGGTCCTGATACATCTTCGTGCTTCCAGGGTGGATGGAGAGGAGAGAATTGTGAGCCTCGTTCATGATCACTTTACAAAGTTCACCTTTGGGCACAGCAATACGATACTCAAAGAAGAGAGTGTCCTTGTCATCAAGGCGGTAGCACTTGTACTTGGGTTGACTCTTGGCAATCCCAATCTTCACCTTTTTCACCATAGCATCAAGAAGCTGAGCTTGGCGAATCTGGTCTTCCAAGGTAGGAGAGACTTGAAGGTTGGCGAGGAAACCTTGAGGAACAACTTGCAGATTAAGTTTGCGGAAAGCTTCACAAAGCTCGGGTTGGTAAGGCTTAAGAATCAGGCTGTTGCAATAAGCTTTTCTGCTCAATGCGTCAGCAATCACATTGGCCTTGCCTGGAGTATACTCGATACTCGGATTATACTCTTGAATCATTTTGATCCATCGAGTTTGCCTGAGGTTGAGATTAGGCTGAGTGAAGATGTACTTGAGACTCTTGTGGTCAGTGAAGATGTCCACTTTTCTTCCCAATAAGAGATGTCTCCAAGTCAAAAGAGCATGCACAACTGCCGCCAACTCGAGATCATGGGTGGGGTAGTTCTTCTCATTAGGCTTCAACTGGCGAGAGGTATAAGCAAGAACTTTCTTCTCTTGCATTAATACTGCGCCAAGACCTTGGAGAGAGGCATCACAAAAGACCTCGTACGGCTTGGATTCATCAGGCGGAGTCAGAACTGGAGCAGTGATCAATTTCTCTTTCAAAGTGTTGAAAGCAATGTCACACTCCGGAGACCAAACGTACTTGACGTGCTTCTGGAGAAGATTTGAGAGAGGCTTCGCGATCTTAGAAAAGTTTTCAACGAATCTTCGACAATAGCTTGCGAGACCGAGGAAGCTACGGAGTTGCTTCACATTCTGAGGAGGTTCCCAATTCACAATTGCAGACACCTTCTCAGGATTCACGGCAATGCCCTTGGTAGAGATGATATGACCAAGATAAAGAACCTCATCGAGCCAAAATTCGCACTTGGAGAACTTGGCGTAGAACTTGTGTTCCCTCAAATTATTGAGTACCAAACACAAGTTCTTGGCATGATCTTCCTTGTTCTTCGAGAAAACCAGAATGTCGTCGAGATAGACCAAAACGAAGTCATTGGTGTAGGCGTTGAAGATGAAGTTCATCATGCGAGAGAAAGTTGGAGGAGCGTTGACGAGGCCAAAAGACATGACAGTGTATTCGTATGACCCATAGCTTGTCCTGAAAGCCGTCTTGGGAATATCTTGCTCACGGATTCGAATCTGATGATAACTGTAAGTGCATCTAGTGCCACCCCTAGTTGGTTTTGGAGTATTGACGACAAACCTAGTTGAGGGACTAATGTGTTTGTGAGAATTGCAGGATAACACAGGTAGAAGTCCCTCATTGATTCGGTTTTACTACCAGAGATGACCCCTAAAACTTTATGAAGACATTGAAGTCAAAGGTGGTATATGAAGATATTCACATTGAAGACTATGACAAGAGAAGACACTATATGAAGCCTATGGAGCTCGAAGACTTAGATCTTTTGTAGTTCTTTTTCTTTTGTGTTGAGTCATAGGAACCACCGTACTGTTAAGTGGGGTCCAAGAGAACCAGTCAGAATGACTAAAGTGATGCCTAAACCAAAAACCTATGTCTTCGAGTGAAGACTATGAGAGCGAATCTTGTCCAGAGTCGGACAAGTCAGCTTTGCTTGTAGCCCAAGTAAAGTTGCCGCGTGAGTTTGAAATCTGACCGTTGGGACACGTGTCAGTTCCTTAGTGACCCAGGGTCATTTCGGACAAATCAGGTCGGGTTGCCAAGTGGCTATAAATAGCCCACCCCCTACAACCATAAACGGTTGGCTGCTCAGATTGAAAGTACGGCTTTTGTCGTTTGAGAGCAACCCACCTCGAAGCCTTTGAGAGAGAATTCCTTGCGAGGATAAAGCCCTAACCACCAGAGCCAGAGAGAATTGGGCATCACTTAAGTCTTCTTGTCTGTGTGATCTGAAGACTTATTACACTTGAGGACTGTGCATCCTCCAGCCGGTTAGGCGTCGCGTTCTGAGCATCCAAGAGACATTGTGGATTGCCAGGTGAACGAAGTCTGTGAAGGTTTGGGAGTCTACCTTGAAGACTTACCAGAGTGATTGGGCGAGGTCTATGTGACCTTAGCTCAAGGAGAATACGGTGAGGACTGGGTGTCCTGAGCTGCGTGTTCAGGACTAGGTGTCCGGGACTGTGTGTCCTAAGGTTTAAATACCTAGCCGCTCCAACCAGACGTACAGTTGTCACAGCAACTGGAACTGGTTCAACAAATCATTGTCTTCAACGAGTCACTGGTTTCATCTTCACTTCACTTTACTTACTGTTACTCCTTGTGAAGTCATTGTATGTTTGCTCTATCATTTGTCTTCACTGAGTGACTGCGTGTTCTGTTTGGCTTCACAATATCTTCCTACCTGATCCTTACCACCTAGCTGCTATTAGTCTTTGTGCTTTCACTTCATTGAACACTTGACTATGGTTTGCCTAGTGTAGTCTACCTTCCGCTGCATGGTAATAGGTTTAATTTTATCGTTTGTCCTCAAAACTCCCATGTTCTGAAGACTTTCATAAAAATTGCCTATTCACCCCCCCTCTAGTCGATATAACGCACTTTCAATTGGTATCAGAGCAAGGTGCTCCCTTGTTCTGTGTGATTCGGTTTAACCACCTGGAGTTTTAGCTATGTCGACTGCAGGGATAATTAAAGTCTCCGCTGCGTGCCCCGTCTTCGATGGAACTGAATATCCCTACTGGAAGAATAAGATGCGCATGCATCTTGAAGCCATTGACATCGACCTATGGTATGTCGTCGAGAACGGCGTTCCCAAGGCTGGAGAAGGTGTCACTGCTGCTGATGTCAAGAAATTCGTTCAACTGGACTCTACTGCCAAGAATATCATCTATGGTCATCTGACCAAAGGACAGTATGGCCGTGTGAGTGCTTTGAAGACATCCAAGCTGGTCTGGGACTGGCTCTCCAAGGTCAATGAAGGCATCTCAACCCAGAGAGATCAGAGAATCAGTGTCCTTCGCAACCTCTTCAATCGCTTCAAGCGAAATGACAATGGGAACGTCCAACACACATTTGACCGACTCACTGACATCACAAATGAGCTTCAAGCCCTCGGCGCCACTGAGATTACCAAACATGAAGTCGTCAAGACGCTGCTGAGATCACTTGATAGTTCGTTTGACATCCTAGCCCTGATGATTCAAGAACGTCCTGATTTCAAGACACTCGATCCGTCTGACATACTTGAGAGGCTCAACACACATGAGTTTCAGCTTTCGGAGAAAAGAGATCTACGGTCAAAACTATGGGCGAACTCGTGCCTTGAAGGCAAAAGCTATCTCCTCATCTGAAGAAGAATCTGACAGCAGTTCTGATGATCCTGAAGACATTGGAAGGGAACTTGCTATGCTTGTCAAGAAGTTCCAAAAATTCACCAAGAAGAAAGGCTTCAGAAAGTCTTCCCGATCAAGTTCAAGGAATGATGAAGCTCCTGCTCATGACTACAAGAAGAAAACATGTCACAAGTGCAAGAAACTTGGCCACTTCATCTCTGAGTGTCCACAGTGGGACAATGAGAACAAAAAGAAAAAGAAGAGCAAGGAATATGACTCTGACGACAAGAAGAAGAAATACTCAAAGTCTTCTTCCAAGTCTTCCTCAAAGTCTTCATCACACAAGAAGAGCTCATCTGGCAAGGCACGTGCGTTTGTTGGCAAGAAAATGGATTCAGAGGAGGAGTCTGCTTCTGAGGAGGCGGAGGTGGAGTCTGAGGAGGAATCCGACTCAGGCGTCACAAGTCTGGCTACAACATACGTTGCCAAGTCCATCTTCAACACTGAAGACAATGACTTCATCACCGACACCGATGCAAATGACAAGGACTACTCCGCTTCTACCTACTGCTTCATGGCACGCGGTGCCAAGGTAAACACACGCACTACTCACTATCAAACATCTAGTGACGATGACTCTGATTGTGGTTCAAAACCTAGCTACAAAACACTTGCTAAAATTGCAACTAAACAACAGAAAGCTATGGAACATATTCAAAAACTGTTAGACAGAAACGATGATCTGTTAGGTGCTGAAATGACTCGATCGGAATCCTTAATTGAAGACATAAAAAATCTTCATGTTAAGTATCAGGAACTTGAAAGTCGTCATGAAACTCTCTCAACAACTCATGAAAAGCTTTCCTATGATTATCTTCAAAGGAAGCAGGATCTTGAGAAATTGAGAGCAGTTCATGAAGATCTTCAAACGGAAAACGAGTCACTTCGCGCCAAACACATCAGTCCCGCTCAGGAAGGATTTGAACCACCATGTCTTAAATGCATTGAGCGTGATAATGCTACTTCTGTTGCTGAATGTTCTACTGCTACTGCTGTTGCAATATCTTCAACTGTTGATGTGGTAACTAACCCCTCTGCTGAGGATACCGCCGCTATTGCTGATGAGAATGCTAGGTTCAAGACATTGCTTGAAACAGGGATGTACAAAAGTCTTCAAGGGCATCAGACACTATGTGATGTCCTCAAAAAGCAGATTCTTAACCGAAACCCTAGGAAAGAGGGTGTTGGGTTTGTAAGGAAAATGAATGCAGATGGCTCTTACTGGAAACCTGAGCAGTACCCCAAAACCATGTGGGTTGCTGCAAAGGAACCTTCAGCAGATCCATCCAATCTAACTGGCTTCACTTGTGCTAACCCCATTATCATTGATGAATCCTTTGATGCAAACTATATACTGTTTAAGAATCAGAATGGTGAAGTATTTGCCAGGTACATTGGTACTAACTGCAGGAATGGACCGCCTATGAAGAAGATCTGGGTTCCGAAAAGGTGTTTGGAAAATCTTCCTGTGAATGTCTTCATGACACCTCACGTGAAGAAGACAAACCTCAGACCAAAGGCTTCATACGGTCCAAAGGCTTCATACAGATAGAGGACTCACCTGAGTCGCACTAACGCAAATGTTTTGCAGGGAAACCAGACTCAGGCATATGAATATGAGAGCGGTTCACCAAACCGCCATGTTCATAAGACCAAGAACTATTCTGCTTATTCTTATGAGTACTATTGTCCGCCTGCAAGACTGTTTGCTAGGGCTTCAAAGCCAAAATTCTCAGATGCTGCACTTAGACTTATTACTTCTAAGCCACCCTTGAAGATGTGGGTGGCTAAGAAAGCTTAACTCTCTTTTGCAGGGAAAGGTCTCCAGCAGAAAACTAAAATCGTCTGACGCTATTGCTGGGGACCTTAAACATCTTGTAGGGCACAAGATCAAATGCCCAAATGGTCTTACTATGTACTTCATACCTGAATCACTTGCTACTCTCCCTATTAGTCCTAACCTGGATCTAAGCTTTCATAACCCACTGGTTCGTCAAATGTTTTTGCTTCACAATGCTCTTGGTGAAGCCTATCCCCCTAACTGCACTGTAGGGTACGACACCAGCGTCTTCAGAATGGATTATTGACAGTGGGTGTACAAATCACATGACTGGCAAAAGAAGTCTTCTTATGGACTCAACCTTACGTCCATCCGACAAGAGCCACATCACATTTGCTGACACTGGTAAAAGTAAGGTATTGGGTCTAGGTAGAGTTGCAATCTCAAGGGATCAACACATGGATAAAGTCATGCTTGTTGAATCCCTTGGCTTCAACTTAATGTTTGTCTCAGTGCTTTGTGATTTGAACATGATCGTAATGCTTGGAAAATATCGTTGCCTTGTACTAATGGAATCTGACAAGTCTCTAGTGTTTGAAGGATATCGAAAAGATGATTTGTACGTGGTAGACTTCTCAGCAGGACCACAGCTTGCAGTATGTCTTCTAGCAAGGGCTTCAGAATGCTGGCTCTGGCATCAGAGGCTTGGACATGCTGGCATGAGGAACCTCCACACCCTTGCGAAGAAGAAGCATGTCATAGGCATCAAGGGCGTCAAGTTCAAGAAAGACCACTTATGCGGTGCCTGTGAAGCAGGGAAGATAACGAGGGCCAAACATCCCTCGAAGACAATCATGACCCCAACTCGACCCTTCGAACTGCTTCACATGGATCTTTTCGGTCCCACTCATTACTCAACTCTTACTACTATTGCTTGCCTCTATGGCTTCGTTATTGTTGATGATTATTCTAGATATACTTGGGTGCACATAATCCTTTACACGACTGAAGTGCAGGATGTCTTCAGACGCTTTGCCAATCGAGCTATGAACAATTATGGCGCTACGATAAAGCACATCAGAAGTGACAATGGCACTGAATTCAAGAACACTGGCCTTGATACATATCTTGATACCTTGGGCATCACACATGAATTCTCAGCCCCGTACACGCCACAGCAGAATGGCGTCGTCGAACGCAAGAACAGAACACTAATTGAGATGGCCAGAACGATGCTAGATGAATACAAGACGCCAAGAAAATTCTGGCCCGAAGCCATTGATACTGCATGCCATACAATCAATCGTGTTTATCTTCACAAGCTACTGAACAAGACATCTTATGAGCTCCTTACTGGCAAGAAGCCAAATGTCAGTTACTTCAGAGTATTTGGCGCAAGGTGCTGGATCAAGGACCCACATCACACCTCAAAGTTTGCACCAAAAGCACATGAGGGTTTTATGCTTGGATATGGAAAGGATTCACACTCCTACAGAGTCTTCAATCTCTTTCATTACAAAGTGGTTGAAACAGTGGATGTGCGGTTCGATGAGACCAACGGTTCACAAAGAGAGCAACTGCCAAATGTGCTAGATGAAGTTCCATCCAGTGAATCAATCAAGCTAATGGGAACTGGAGAAATTATACCTTCTGAAGCTCATCCTGAAGAAGAACTTATCATCTCAGCACCTGATCAACATGAAGACAATGCTCAGCCTGAAGACATTCCTTCCAACAACGACAATGAACAGCAAGAGCAAAGTCTTCGCCCTGTACATCCTTGCGTTGCCAGTGAAGTGCAGATTGAAAGAATAATTGATAGCATCAATGCACCTGGTCCACTCACTCGTTCAAGGGCAACTCAGCTAGCAAATTTCTGTGGGCACTTCGCATTCGTCTCAATAGCAGAACCCAAGAAAGTTGAAGAAGCCTTCATGGAACCTGAATGGATTCAAGCTATGCAAGAAGAGCTTCAACAGTTTGAGCTGAATAATGTATGGGAACTGGTTAAGCGTCCTGATCCACGGAAGCACAATATAATAGGCACCAAATGGATATACCGCAACAAGCAAGATGAGCATGGTCAAGTTGTCAGAAACAAAGCTCGTCTCGTTGCTCAAGGATATACTCAAGTGGAAGGCATTGACTTCGATGAAACATTTGCTCCTGTGGCTAGACTTGAAGCCATACGCATACTGCTGGCCTATGCAAATCATCATAACATAATTCTATATCAAATGGATGTGAAGAGTGCCTTTCTCAATGGCAAGATTGAAGAAGAAGTGTATGTTGCACAACCGCCTGGCTTTGAAGATCCAAAACATCCTGACATGGTATACAAGCTCAACAAGGCACTGTATGGCATCAAACAAGCCCCTCGGGCCTGGTATGACACACTCAAATACTTCCTGAAGAGCAAAGGCTTCATACCTGGTTCCCTAGATCCCACTCTTTTCACGAAGACATATGATGGTGAAATGTTTGTGTGCCAAATATATCTAGATGACATTATCTTCGGCTGCACCAATCAGAAGTACAGTGAAGAGTTTGGATATATGATGCAAGAGCAATATCAGATGTCTATGATGGGAGAGCTAAAGTTCTTCCTCGGTCTTCAAATACGACAACAACGCAATGGCATCTTCATATCTCAAGAGAAGTATCTCAAAGATTGCCTGAAGAAGTTCGGTATGCAAGACTGCAAAGGCTTCACAACACCAATGCCAGCCAAACATCATCTGGGTCCTGACGACAATGGTAAAGAGTTCGATCAAAAGGTATACCGCTCCATGATTAGTTCTTTACTTTATCTATGTGCATCTAGGCCAGATATTATGCTTAGTGTTTGCATGTGTGCTCGATTTCAAGTGGCACCCAAGGAGTCGCATCACTTAGCTGTGAAGCGAATTCTTTGATATTTGGCTCACACCCCAACTCTAGGATTATGGTATCCAAAGGGCTCAGAGTTTGATCTTGTTGGATTCTCGGATGTTGATTATGCTGGTGACAAAGTCGATCGCAAGTCTACATCAGGCACATGTCACTTTCTGGGACGATCACTTGTATGTTGGTCTTCAAAGAAGCAGAACTGTGTATCTCTTTCCACTGCTGAATCTGAATACATTGCTGCTGGATCTTGCTGTGCTCAGCTTCTGTGGATGAAGCAAACACTCAAGGACTATGGCATTCATCTGAAGCAAGTGCCACTTTACAGCGACAACGAAAGCACCATCAAGATTGCCAACAACCCAGTTCAGCACTCGAAGACAAAGCACATTGAAATTCGTCATCACTTTCTTAGAGATCATGTTGTGAAGGAAGACATTGATATCATACACGTCAACACTGAAGAGCAATTGGCAGATATCTTCACCAAGCCCTTGGATGAGAAGAGGTTTTGCAAGTTACGGTGTGAGCTAAATATCCTGGAATCCTCAAATGTCCTGTGATCAGGCACACATCCTAACCCTTATGCATATTGATGACTTAGATGTGCAACACACGAAGTAAAGTATATCTTCAATCAATGAAGACATACATTCTATGTGTGAATACATTAATGTGGAATTTGACTTCGGAGCGCCACGATAATTGTGCGCCGTGTCTGAGTCTAATACTTCCTATACGGTGGGTAACGCCACCACCAAACATTCTATTTTGAAGTGTTTCACTCATGGCGTTACCTTGCAATGTCTTCACATTTGGTTTGGCTTCGATCTCGACATATTTTCATGATTATCTTCACTATGTTGATTATATATATATATATATATGCTACTGTTCTGTCCTCTACAGCATTCACTTATAGCTATGTCTTTGTGTTGAATCTTTTGAACTAAGTGAATGTGATCGGACCCTAACCTCTCTATGCTTTCTATCTCAAACTCTAACTCCCCAAGTCATATGCATTCTATTGAAACTGTCAAATGTCTTCTCTGTGTCCTTGTCAGCAGAAGATACAGAGACAACCATTAAGTCCGTTTTCAATGCTCATTCCTCCACATGAAATCCGGAGAAGTAGGAACGACCACCCGACAATCCAGGCGTGCGTGGGACATGGAACAAACCCCAAAATTCCGCATAATGGCCACGTGTTCCTCAGATACGAATCGCCAGGGGCACCTGTGTAATAGCATAGTGCCACCCCTGTGCCTATAAATACACACTCACAGCGGTCATTATCTCTTCTTCCACCCTCGCACGAACCCTAGCGCCACCGCTAGCTCTCGACGACGCCGGCGACGAAGCACTTCACTACCGCAACCTCTCCGACGCCGTCTTCACACCGACCGCGGACATCGAACTCTCCGCCGTCATCGTAGGTGTCCTCCGTCGCCAAGTTAGGGCACGGAAGAGTGAACTGCTCGGCCTCATCTCCCACTCCGTCTAGCAGTTCTCGGTGTGGTAAATGAAACTCCCTTTTTACAGCACCGTTGATCCTATTGATCTGTCACTTTCTACCACAAGCAGTTTCTGTTCACACAAGCTAGATCTCTCATAACATGCCTAGTATATTCACTTGTGCTTCACAAAGTAGTTAGATTCCTCACTTGTACTGATCTGTGGATTCGTACAAATCTGGAACCAACTTCTTATCTATGAGTGAATGTCTTCGCACGATGAGGTCAATGTCTTCTAAACAGATTTATCTTCAAAATCTTCTGAGAATGCATATGACCTCTTCCCCTTCCCTCGCACCTTAATGCTGTCACAGGTACATGTCCGTGGGAGAATCCTTTGGTTCTCATAGTCTGCATTCATTTGCAGAATTCTTACAGCATCACATAAATTCTCCCAAAGCCAGTTCCTGTTGGTCCAGCAAACGAAAACCTTTGAAGCCTTTGAACGTCTTGAAGCCTTTCAAGTTAAAGTTTATGGCTTCAGAGAAAGCAGCAAGGAAGGGTGGCAGAAAGCGTCATGGTGAGACCTCCAGAGATCTGCCAGATGAACTCCCAGAAATGTACAAGACAGATCCTGAAGAGGATTACAGTCAGCGCAAGACCCGAATCCAATGGATTCGAAGATATTGGGCAGAACAATGGTTCAAATACAAATTTATGACCCAGGAGTATGTTGAGAAAAACGCCATCAAGAGACCATGGGGAGACATCCTATTCAAGAATCTTCTACCCAGGTCCAGAGATGAAGCCATTGCTCAGGGCTTCTATCCATGCATGGTCCGTGGACCACAGCCTGCTGATGCACACTCGTCGTCACTGCTATGGTGTCGTGACGACAATCTGTTCAAGCGCAACTTCCAGTTTGCTCAAAACTCAGCGAAGCAGAACAAGAAGACTTTTGGGTTAGACTTCAACCCTAGTCCCTCATCTCCAAGGGCAGATGGCACACGACATGCAGAACCCAATGTCATCGGTCCTTTCGCCAACCTTGAAGGCCTCATCACCTACATCTTGGTTCAAGGGACTGCAGTGAATGAGCCTATAGCTGACACTGAGTCTGATGACGCGCCTGCAGTGCCGAAGCCAAAGCAGTTGAAGAAGCCAAAAGCTTCAAAGCCGGCCCCTTCACCAAAAATCTCAAGGGCGAAGCCATTGGAAAGTGCACCTCCTGAAGACAGTGTGCAGTCTGAAGACTTATCACGCGTCTCCAAGCCCCAGAAGGCCAAGATGCTTCTGTCTCACACTGGCAAAGAGCTAACAGCTGCTGCCATTCTGTGCAACGACGACATTGATCTGTCAAGTGATGAAGATCTTGCAGATGACGCTCTTGAGCAACTCATCAAGAGCAAAAAAGAAGCATAAATCTTCAATGATTTGCCTCTCTTTGATGTCACCATCATCCACAACTTCATTGACGAGTGGTTTGACACGCCAAACATCAGATTTGAAGATATGCAGCTACCCATTAGCCTCAGTGTCGCCTTCCAAGGCTCCATTGCTTCAGAACTTGCTATTGCCCAGCGCATTGTTGAACTGAAGCAGAAGATTGACTATGAAAAGACTCAGTTCAAGAAGCATATGGCCAAGCTCAGCGTGCAAGAAGTGAAGAGCTTCAAGACAATGATGCACGAGCTCAAGGAAGCCTTTGTGAAGAAGCGTGCAGAAGCTCAGGGTTCACGTGAGCGCATGAAGACTCTGGCTGACAGATGTGTGCAAGCCTATAATGAGGCTGAGAAGCGCAAGGCACTTGGGCGTCCTGGCATCGACCCCAGGATGGCCGCAAAGAAGAAGAAGAAGCCTGCTACGGTTGAACCTGATGCACCCAGGCAAGAAGCAGTTCTGATTGTCTTCCCAACTAGACTGACTGGCTCGAAGCCAAAAAGCCGGTCAACAGCTTCAGAGCTCAAGAAGACAAGAACTGCTGAGGCTGAAGCCAGGAAGAGGAAACACTCCGAAGCCTCTCCTACCGCCCCCACCAAGAAAAAGAGAAAGACCAAGAAAGCTCGGGCTGCTCCCACAGAGCCCTTGATAGTTGAACCCATTTCTATGGTTCATCCTGACGCAGAACGTCAACTGACAGTTCATGAGCCTGCTTTCATAGAGGCTCCTGAAGCTGAAGACATTCCAGCAGCTGATCCCATGGTTGCTGAAGACATTGGTCATCATGACAATGTAGAAGATGATGCAGTCCTTCCTCAGTTTGAAAACAGCAAACTCATCAGCATTGGTCATCCACTGACGCCAATTGCACAGGATGCTTCATGGGCGGATCGCCCACAAGAGGAAGAAGACTATGAGGCCCAGCCCACTTCAACTCCATAGGCGTCATCTGCGTTCCGCAGGCTTCGCAAAGGTCCAAGGCCTCAAGTCTCTGCTGAAGACATTCCGACTGCATCAGCCGCAGAAGAAGAAGTACCACAAGATCCCACTCCCCTGTTCCACCAAGAAGCAGTTCTCCAGGAGAACGTGCCTGTGACCGACCCTCCAGCCAGTCAAGTGGAGGATGAAAATCTTGAGGCTGCCATGACCAACAATGAAGCTAATGTGGAGCCCTCCCCAGCAAAAGCTTCAGAAGACAGCGAAGCCACTGATCCCGCCACTTCTGTTCCTGAGTCTGCTGCCGGTCCCCAATTCAACTATCATGTTGAGCACAGGCCTCAGGTCCAGAAGCCAATCCAAAGACTGCCAAGGTTTCCAGGTCCTGCATCAGCACCTGGCTCCTTCAACATCAATGGCTTCAGGGCAGACAACACGTTCTTCAATAGCTCCAGGAACCCCTACTCAAGGGAAAGGATATCATCTGATCGGTTTTGGAGCTATCCTCAGCGAAGCTATTACTCTTGCATTCTTTACAACCAAGGTCGCATCTTCCCACACAAGCGCCTTCACGTTGAAGCTATAGCTGGTCTGCCCTGTCTAGAAGAAGCGTTGGATTGCTTCAAGCAAGTGGGTCTGCTGCAGTTTGTTACCGATGAAGAGTATTGGAATGAAGAGCTGCTGCTACAATTCTATGCCACACTTCACATCAAAGGGTACAGCAGAGATCCGAAGACTTGGGTCCTGGAGTGGATGACTGGCAACGTTCATCACGAAGCCAATGCATTTGACATCATTGAGCTCACTGGCTTACCCACTCCTGGCGATCTCTTCGAGCAAGGCTGTCAGCTGCATGCTGAAGCTATTGAGAGCATCTTTCAGCGGCCAGAACCTGATATGAGTCAAATGCTCAGCATGATGAAGCCATTGCCCCAAGATGCTACTTATCCCACAGAGTTCTTCGTTGAAGACCTTGAGTACCTGCCCAGAACCATCTATCACATCATCAGGCGAACTCTCTGGCCTATCAAAGGGCACTCTCCAAATGCCAAGCTTCAGGGTGTAATGAAGACTTTGGTCTTCTATATACTTCATGGCAAATGCTTCAATGCACAGGACTTCTTCATACGCCAACTTGCTGCATCAGGCATTGATCTGTTTGGTTTGAAGTTCTACGCCCCTTGGGTCATGCGGCTGATCAAGCTACACTCCACCATCTCATATCAGCCCTCAGCCCGCAACCATCGGATCTTCTTGCCTGACGTGGACATGTCTACTGAAGCCATATATTCTGAGCCTGCCAAGCAACCTCTAAGTCTTCAGAATGCAGAACATCGGAGTTTTACTCAGAACGTTGAAGGCGTTGAAGCAGTTTCTCGGTGTATCCTTTGGCTGGCACTACACGTGCACCACACCCTGCTTCCACTGAAGCCACTGACAGTGCCACTGCTCCAAGACCCAAGAAGCGCACTCGTGTTCTCAACAACCGAGAGCTTCTTGTGGCTCTACATCAGAAACAGGATAGGCATCATGACTGGCTGAAGCGTCAGATGAAAAGCCTCTTGGTGGATGTTAATCGCACTCGAAATCTTGCCACCAAGAATGCTTTTGTTGCCCATGAAACCTGTCGCCGCACATGGAAAGGGCTCACGATGATGTGTTCTGAAGCTGATCTTCAAGAGGATGGCTTCTCTGAGAGATTCAAGTTTGACTCCACACCTCCTCGAAGGGTTGTGCTGCTAGGAACTCCATCCCTTGAAGACTCTGAGTTCTCTTCCTCTGCTGCCACAGTGACTACCAGAATTATTGAGGAAGAAGACGATGCTACTTCACCACCACCTCCTTCATCACCTCCAAGCTCTTCTGCACCGCCAAACAACACCAACAACCCTGCTACTTCACCTACTCCTCATGGGAACGAGTACAGGCTCTATGTCTTCAAACCTTTTTGGTCATTACTGACAAAAGGGGGAGAAGCATATGAGATTGATAGTCTTGAAGCGGGTCCATATGGGCAGGTGCTTTATATTTTCCTTCGTGCTTACAACTCTCGTTTTTGCTACATTTGGTTCTTATGAGTTGTAACACTTAAACTAGATGGTCGTCTGCTACTTATTTGCCACCTTGTTTTGCGAAGATAAATTCCGCATGAGCGGCGATAAATTCCGCACTTAGCTCATTCTGCAGACGTCCATTTTCCATTATGCATGTCATTATCTTCATATACTTTCACATGCATAGTGGATTGTCATCATAAGTTGAAGTGGATCTCCACAAGTACAACCTGCCATGTGCATTTGCATTCCAAAAGCAAATTAACTTATATGCACATCTTCAGGGGGAGCCCTTGCAACTTATGAAGACAATTCCTTATCCTTTACAATTTCACAGATTATATTCCCCGTTGAAAACTTCAACTAGTTTGTCATCAATCACCAAAAAGGAGGAGATTGTAAGTGCATCTAGTGCCACCCCTAGTTGGTTTTGGAGTATTGACGACAAACCTTGTTGAGGGACTAATGTGTTTGTGAGAATTGCAGGATAACACAGGTAGAAGTCCCTCATTGATTCGGTTTTACTACCAGAGATGATCCCTAAAACTTTATGAAGACATTGAAGTCAAAGGTGGTATATGAAGATATTCACATTGAAGACTATGACAAGAGAAGACACTATATGAAGCCTATGGAGCTCGAAGACTTAGATCTTTTGTAGTTCTTTTTCTTTTGTGTTGAGTCATAGGAACCACCATACTGTTAAGTGGGGTCCAAGAGAACCAGTCAGAATGACTAAAGTGATTCCTAAACCAAAAACCTATGTCTTCGAGTGAAGACTATGAGAGCGAATCTTGTCCAGAGTCGGACAAGTCAGCTTTGCTTGTAGCCCAAGTAAAGTTGCCGTGTGAGTTTGAAATCTGACCATTGGGACACGTGTCAGTTCCTTAGTGACCCAGGGTCATTTCGAACAAATCAGGTCGGGTTGCCAAGTGGCTATAAATAGCCCACCCCCTACAACCATAAACGGTTGGCTGCTCAGATTGAAAGTACGGCTTTTGTCGTTTGAGAGCAACCCACCTTGAAGCCTTTGAGAGAGAATTCCTTGCGAGGATAAAGCCCTAACCACCAGAGCCAGAGAGAATTGGGCATCACTTAAGTCTTCTTGTCTGTGTGATCTGAAGACTTATTACACTTGAGGACTGTGCATCCTCCAGCCGGTTAGGCGTCGCGTTCTGAGCATCCAAGAGACATTGTGGATTGCCAGTGAACGAAGTCTGTGAAGGTTTGGGAGTCTACCTTGAAGACTTACCAGAGTGATTGGGCGAGGTCTATGTGACCTTAGCTCAAGGAGAATACGGTGAGGACTGGGTGTCCTGAGCTGCGTGTTCAGGACTGGGTGTCCGGGACTGTGTGTCCTAAGGTTTAAATACCTAGCCGCTCCAACCAGATGTACAGTTGTCACAACAACTGGAACTGGTTCAACAAATCATTGTCTTCAACGAGTCACTGGTTTCATCTTCACTTCACTTTACTGACTGTTACTCCTTGTGAAGTCATTGTATGTTTGCTCTATCATTTGTCTTCACTGAGTGACTGCGTGTTCTGTTTGGCTTCACAATATCTTCCTACCTGATCCTTACTACCTAGCTGCTATTAGTCTTTGCGCTTTCACTTCATTGAACACTTGACTATGGTTTTCCTAGTGTAGTCTACCTTCCGCTGCATGGTAATAGGTTTAATTTTATCGTTTGTCTTCAAAAATCCCATGTTATGAAGACTTTCATAAAAATCGCCTATTCACCCTCCCTCTAGTCGATATAACACACTTTCAATAACCCATACGGAGATCAAGCTTGGAGAATACTTGGGCACCTTTGAGTTGTTCGAACAGCTCGTTTATGTTGGGAAGTGGGTATTTGTTCTTGATGGTCTTCTTGTTCAATGGACGGTAATCAACACAAAGTCGGTCCATTCCATCCTTCTTCTTCACAAAAAGAACACCACAACCCCACGGAGAAGAACTAGGCCGGATGAGACCCATTCTTTCTTGAATATCGAGTTGCTTCTTCAGCTCCTTCAACTCTTCAGGTCCGAGCTTGTAAGGACGCTTGCACACTGGTTCCGTACCGGGCTCAAGATCCATAACGAATTCAACTGGCCGATGCGGAGGCATTCCTGGAAGCTCTTCTGGAAAGACGTCTTGATATTCGCAAACGACTGGAATTTGCGAGATAGCATCGAGTTCACCCTTCTCATTGAGAGAAAACAGACGGATGGTATTATCCCGAGCGGCAAAGACAATTACATCCTCAGACGAATGAGTCAATTGAATCTGCCTGGCAGCACAATCAAGATGCGCCTTGTGCTTAGAAAGCCAATCCATCCCGAGAATAAGATCAATATCCGAGTTACCAAGAACAATTGGGGAAGAAAGGAATTTGTAGTCGCCCAAGGTGATAGTAACCTCCGGGACGCAGGTGTTAGCTATCATCTGCTTGCCTGGTGACACAATTTGCAAGGAACTTTGCAGATACTGATAATCGCACTCATACTTTGATGCAAAAGGTTTGGAAATGAAGCAATGCGATGCACCAGTGTTAAAAAGAACTTTTGCAGGGATATCGTTAACTAGAAGGTTACCCATGATGACATCTGACGAATCCTCTGCCTGAGCTGCATTCACCATATTGACCTTGGCGTACTTGGGGTTATGCTTGACCACAACTGTACTTGCCGATCTCACAGGAGGAGGAGGAGGAAGACGCCTTTGGTTGAGACACTTGTTGGCATAGTGACCCTTATGTTGGCACTTGTTGCACGTGACCTCTGAAAGCGGACGGTGGTACGGAGCACTTGATCTTGGAGCTTGAGACGAAGTCTTGTTCTGAAAGCCAGGGTTGGGTGGGTGGGAAGAACCACTGCCACCTTTGCTCTTCTGCTGATACGGCTGACGGAACGGAGGAGGAGGAAGCCAATACTTCTGCTGCTTGGCCACTTGAGTAGAGGAAGACGGAGTAACATCTCTGACTCGCTTCTTGGAAGCATCACACCTCAATTGAGAAGCCTCTTGCTTCAATGCCATGTTGTAGAACTCATCGTACCTCACGGGCTCAAAGAGAACAAGAGCTAGCTGAATTTCTTCTCTGAGACCACCCCTGAACTGGTATATCATGCTCTTCTCATTAGGGACGTCTTGCTTGGCAAAGCGGGCGAGCTTCTGGAACAACTTGTTGTAGTCATAGACAGACAAAGACCCTTGCTTCAGGTTACGGAATTCCTCACGCTTGCTTTCAACCACGCTCTGAGGGATATGATGAGCTCTGAAATCTTGACGGAATTCATCCCAGGTAATTACACGTCCACCTCTGGAATCCTTGTACTGCTGGAACCATTCTGCAGCTTGATCTTTGAGTTGGAAGGAAGCGAACTTGACGAAGTCCTCAGGCCTGACGTTACTACACTCAAAATGCTTGCACAGATCCACGAGCCAATCGTCAGCATCGGTTGCCTCAACACAATTGCTGAAAGTCTTTGGCCCGTTAGCAAGGAACTGGTTGAGTGTAGCAAAGTGATTCTGATTGTTGCCTTGGTTTCCTTGGTTGCCTTGATTGCGCTCTTGAAGAATTTGCATGATCAACTGTGTGTTTGCATTGGTTGCGTCCATCACAGCTTGCCGTGCCTCCGGAGGAGGTGGAGGTGGTGGCGGATCTTGATTCTGATTCTGATTGGTGCTCTTAGCGGGAGCCATCCTGAAGAGGTTGACCACCGTTAGCACATAGACAGATAAAATGAAGCTGAAACCAACGGAATGAAAATTGCAACATATAGTCTTCACATCCGAACAAAATGAACGAATGCATTCCTCTTGAAATGGTCACATATCCATAAATTGAGAAGCCACGTAGAATTCAGGTAGAGAAATAAATCAACAAGGTACGGATCAAGAACGAATACTCGGTAAGAAATCCCAATCTCAAACCAAATATCCGTGGAAGAAGAACTAGAGCTACGAGAATTCCCACCTATGAAACTCCTGAACCTTTCCGGTTATGCAATCGGGTGTTGGGGATACAGGGGAAGCATAATATCTCACCCAAATCTAGCAAATCCTACATCCAGCTGTATCCATCCTTCAACACATAACCGAGAAAAACTTCGGAAACCATCTACCTCAACCTTCGAAAAGCATCCGTTATACAAGTTATGGCGATACTCCCGAACTCCCGCCCCAGTACTGGGTGGTGTCGAGGTAATCTCACCAACGAACTGCATAAAAGAGATTTTCGATGTCGGCGTCCTAAACTCAGGTATTCCAGAATTGCAACGATAAAATTATGACGACAACACCTCAGAGCTCAACTCCCCGGGACACTTCCACAAAACCCCTGACAGGAGGCATCAAGACAATGTTCTCGTCATAAAACCATCGGAACGATTCCAAGATACCCGCGTGATCCTAAATTTTTTTTAGTGAAATTTGAGAAGAGAAGAGTCAAAACTCTACGTCAGGATGCCTTACCAGAGCGATGAGGAGACTGGGAAGTAAAAAGAATTCCTAAACTCTCCGATATATAATTCCTAAATGACTCAAAACATTTTTCTAGACACAACTCGTCCGCTAAAAAAACGATCAAGCAATGGGGCTCCTAAGGTCGGGGAAGGCTCTGATTACCAACTTGTAATGCCCTCGATGCGGCTATAGCTCCCACGTGTCGAGGCATGACTTAGAGACATAACCGCATTGAAAGAAATGTCGCAAGTTAAGCAATCTTCACAACACCCCATGTAATAAAAATAATAAAGGGGTGATAACATAGTTGGCTTACACTCGCCACGTCAATCAAGGTACATAAATAACATTACATCATCCAAACACTCATGGCCCGTCTACGGCGCCAAAATAAAAGATAACCCAACATGCGACACGGTCCCGATCACCCCCAACAGGGCACCACTACTGATCATCAGGGAAAGACACATAGTATCGTTGAGAGTCCTCGTCGAACTCCCACTTGAGCTCGAGCGCATCATCTGGAGCGGAATCATCAAGCCCTGCGTCTGGTGTAATAGTAATCTGTGATCCACAGGGACTCAGCAATCTCGCACCCTCGCGATCAAGACTATTTAAGCCTATAGGTAAGGCAAGGTAAAATATGTGGAGCTGCAGCAACCGACTAGCAAATATGGTGGCTATCCTGTTCGCAAAAGAGAGCGAGAAGAGGAGGCAAAGCACGAGCGAGAAACTAGAGGACAACCTGCACAAATATTACTCCAACACCGTGTCCACTTCCCGGACTCCGCCGAGAAGAGGCCATCACGGTAACACACTCAGTTGATTCATTTTAATTAAGTTAAGGTTCAAGTTATCTACAACCAGACATTAACAAATTCCCATCTGCCCATAATCGCGGGCACGGCTTTCGAAAGTTCAAATCCCTGTAGGGGAGTCCCAACTTAGCCCATGACAAGCTCTCACGATCAACGAAGGAATAGACCTCCTCCCGAGACATTCCGATCAGGCTCGGTACCTCGGTTCTTCAAGACACTTCGACAGGTTAAAACAAGACCAGCAACACCGCCCAAATGTGCCGACAAATCCCTATAGGAGCTGCACATATCTCGTTCTCAGGGCACACTCGGATGAGCGCTCCATACAACTAAAACCAAACCTCGAGTTTCCCCGAGGGGGCGCTGCACAGGACTCTAGTTTGGACCAACACTCAGAGGAGCACTGGCCCAGGGGGGCTAAAATAAGATGACCCTCGGGCTCCGGAAACCCAAGGAAAAAAGAGTCTAGGTGGCAAATGGTAAAACCAAGGTTGGGCATTGCTAGAAAAGCTTTAATCAAGGCGAACTATCAAGGGGTTCCCATTATAACCCAACCGCGTAAGGAACGCAAAATCCGGGAACATAACACCGATATGACGGAAACTAGGGCGGCAAGAGTGGAACAAAACACTAGGAGAGAGGCCGAGCCTTCCACCCTTTACCAAGTATATAGATGCATTAAGATAACATGGCAATGTAATGATATCCCAACAAGTAAATAAATGTTCCAACAAGGAACGGTCTCCAATCTTCACCTGCAACTAGCAACGCTATAAGAGGGGCTGAGCAAAGCGGTAACATAGCCAATCAACGGTTTGCTAGGACATGGTGGGTTAGAGGTTTGACATGGCAATTTGGGAGGCTTGAAAGCAAGTGGTAGGCATCGTAGCATTGGCACAGCAAAAGAGCGAGCATCTAGCAAAGCAAAGATAGTAGTGATTTCGAGGGTATGATCATCTTGCCTGCAAAGTTGTCGGAGTTGACTGGATCCTCGAAAGCAAACTCAACGGGCTCCTCGTTAGCGAACTCGTCTCCCGGCTCTACCCAAACAAGACAAACAAGCAAACGGAACACAATCAACCACGTGCAAAGCTCAAACAATATGATGCAAGGATGGTATGCTATGCGGGATGCGATGTCGGATGCATATGCAAGATTTGACAAGGGATGCATGAACCTGGCTTCAACTTGGGAATAAAAGTGTGCCACTGGAAAGATGAGATGAAATCGCTTGAAAACGATATAAAGAACGCCGGAATCGGAGTTACGGTTTGAAAATGGCAAGCGATTCAAATATGACCACGTTCTGCGATTTACAGCAAGTAGCCATCTAAATGCAATGAGATGAACATGCTACAGCACCCAAACATGGCATAAAAATACATGGCAGGGATGCATTCAAGATTCTTAACAAAAGTCTAGCACTGAGCTACGGCCAATTCATCCATTAACAGGTTCAAGCAAACATGGCAAAAATGCATATGGTAAACAGATTTCAAAATTAGTGAAATTAACACTTGTCTGGAATTTCAGATCAGATAGCACTCTTTGGAGCAACAAAATTACATGCTACAGGACCTGAACATGGCAAAGTAAAGCATGGCATATAGCTACTCAAAGAGCTTAACAAAAGTCCCTTAGTGACCTTGAGCCAAAAGGGATCAGAAAATACATTTGTAAGCATGTGAACATGGCAAAAACATAATCAGTTCTCAGACTTAGTGAAAACTGTAACATGCTGAAAACATGTATCAAGTAGGCATGTTTACGAGCTCGATGCACTCACTACGGAGCAAGTCATGACAAGATAAGCATACATCTATCAAGAATACACAAAATTCAAGCTAGACATGGCAAGAACAATAGCATAGCATGCACGGATCAACTACAACATCCTCAGCAAAATCGCTAACAAGTAGATAATCTTCCCAGATTCACGAAGTAGCAAAAGTAGAACTCGATTGACTCAAGCTAGGGTGCTCCATAATTGCAAACAAAGACATGGGTGGATAGAGCACTACAAGATTAACAAAACATCCTTACTAATCATCCTCAAACGAGGCACGGATCACTAGGAAACAACATGAACATATGGCCATATGAGATAAACAGGTCAAGGACTTAGTGGAAATGCTAAGTCCCTGAAATCAGCATTACCAAGTGCCTCACTTTGCAAGCTTGATGCTAGTCACCACACACATCACAAAAATACATGGGTTGCACCTCTGAAAAGATTGCAAAACACTTAACAAAACATATGTAGAGCTCATGGGCATATCATGCACAGAATCATCATGGCAAAAATGACAAATATCTAAATGGAGCAGCAGATCTGACAATTAACTCAAGTAGCACTTTTCTAACAGCATTTCAGGCATCAAGATGAACTCAAATAAAAATGATGCAATGAGATGAAATGATTTACTCTCTAAGATGAACATTTTGATATGCTATATGTCTAAAACGGAGCTACGGATGAGGAGTTACGGCCCGATGAACAATGGCATATGAACTAGGGTTTCGGGAGAAAGTCAACCGAGTTTTGGATCTAAATCCAGAAACACTGTAGCATGCACGGGAAACGAGGTTCACCGGGGTTGAGGACGTCGCCGGACTTGATGAACTCGCCGGAGAAGTGGGTCGTCGGAGTTGCTCGGGTGGAGAAGAAGAAGTGGCCGGCGGCGAGGGAGCCACCAGGCGCGGTCGCCGGCGGTGAGGGGGCGCCCGCGGCGGAGCTGGCGCGGTGAGGAACTCCGGCACGGGGCGGCGGCCGGCTCGGCCGCGGCGCTCGCCGGCGCGGGGCGGCAGCCGGTGAGGGTGGCGCCGGCTCGGGAGCGGGAGGCGTGGAGTCGGGCGGCGGCGACTCTCGATGGGCTTCGGGGGCCCGAAGCGGGCTCCGGCGGGATCCGCGGCGAAGTGGGCGCCCGCCCCGACACGTGGTGGCGCACTATTGGCGCAGGGCGGCGGCGCGGTGCAGGTCGGACATGTCCGGCCTGTCTGGACTTCGTCCGGCGGCGCGAGGAGGGGGAAGACTAGGGTTTCACCCGTGATTTCGAATGGGGGAGATATTTATAGGCATAGAGGGAGCTAGGAGAGTCCAAATGAGGTGCGGTTTTCGGCCACGCGATCATGATCGAACACTCTAGATGATGGAGAGGGGTTTTGGGTCAAATTGGCGGGGTGTTGGGCTGCAACACACACGAGGCCTTTTCGGTCCCTCGGTTAACCGTTGGAGTATCAAACGAAGTCCAAATGATACGAAACTTGACAGGCGGTCTACCGGTAGTAAACCAAGGCCGCTTGGCAAGTCTCGGTCCAATCCGGAAATGTTTAATCCCCACACATGAAAGAAAGGTAGAAATGACCGCCGGAGGAGAACGAAGCGCCGGAATGCAAAACGGACAATGGGGAAAATGCTCGAATGCATGAGATGAACACGTATGCAAATGCAATGCACATGATGACATGATATGAGATGCATGACAACGACAACACACACGGAGACAAAAACCCAACCCGAGAAAAATAAAATAACTTAAGGCCGGAAACGGCAAGAGTTGGAATACATATTGGGTAAGTCATATCCGGGGTGTTTACACCTATCCTCATCATATCAATCTCCATCACTTTAATCTTGCTTTGCTTTTACTTTTTACTTTGCATCTTTATACCAAAAATACCAAAAATATTATATCTATCAGATCTCACTCTCGTAAGTGACCGTGAAGGGATTGACAACCCCTAATCGCGGTTGTTGCGAGTAGCTATTGCTTTGTGCAGGTACGAGGGACTTGAGCGTGGGCTCCTACTGGATTGATACCTTGGTTCTCAAAAACGGAGGGAAATACTTACGCTACTCTGCTGCATCATCCCTTCCTCTTCGGGGAAAACCAACGCAAGCTCAAGACGTAGCAGAGATCAAGGTGTCGCGCCGGTGATGATGGTGATCATGACGGTGGTTTGGAGATGGAGATCAAAGGCACAAGATGATGATGGCCATATCATATCACTTATATTGATTGCATGTGATGTTTATCCTTTATGCATCTTATTCTGCTTTGTTTGACGGTAGGATTATAAGATGATCTCTCACTAAATTTCGAGGTAAAAGTGTTGTCCCTGAGTATGCTGTAAGTGCATCTAGTGCCCCTTAGTGATTTTGGTGTATTGAAGACTTATAGGTTAAGGGACTAATGTGTTTTTAAGTGTACACAGGTCTATAAGTGTATGAGGAGTTTGATATTTACAGAGAAAGTCGACCCCTAAAAGGAAGTTCTTCGATTGAAGACTTTGGATTTCTGAAGACTTTGAAAGTGAAGAAATTGGTGCAATCCTGAAGACTTGGTATTCATCCGAGGAACATGAAGCGTGAAGACTTTTGTTTTCTTAGTTTCATTTTCTCTTTCTTGAGTCATAGGAAACACCGTACTGTTAAAGGGGGTCGAGGAAATACTAAGGAAAAATTTCCATGTGATGCTCAACTCAAAATCCTACACCTACCAATCCCTTCGAGTGAAGCCATTGGAAATCTCATACAGTTCAGTCATATCCTTCAGTGACAGAGACGAAGTTCTTCTGGTCTCTGAGGAATTTGTTCTGACCGAGGAGTTAGGAATTCGCCATTGTGGATTACCTACACAGTGAGGAACATGATAGCCCTGAGGAATTTGATACTCAAATTTCCAACCGTTGTTGTGCCCTGTGCCAGTTGTCCCAAAATATCTACCCACCTAACGGTCATATCATTGAAGGGCATTTATGTCTTATCATGTCGGGCTGCTCCCTAGGCTATAAATAGCCGCCCCCCTACAACCACTAGCTAGTTGGCTGCTCCGAGAGAAACTGACACTTGTCATTTGAGAGCATCGCATCCTCTGAGGACTTTCAGCGAAAATCATCAAGTGAGGAAAACCCAAACCCAAACACCTAAAAACCCTAAGTGATTGAGCATCACTGAAGAGATTGATCCTGCGTGGATCCGACGCTTGTTACCTTTGAAGACTGTGCTTCTTCCAGACGACTAGGTATCAAGGTCTAGAGCATCCAAGAGGAATTGTGGATCGCCGAGTGACCAAGTTTGTGAAGGTTCGAAAGTCACCTGAAGACTTACCATGAGTGATTGGGCGAGGTCTGTGTGACCTTGGCTCAAAGAGAATACGGTGAGGACTGTGTGTCCTCAGGTTTAAATACCTAGCCGCTCCAACCAGATATACAACTAAGACAACAGTTGGAACTGGTCTACCAAATCATTGTCTTCACCAAGCTCACTGGTTCTATTTCCTCAACTCTTTCATTTCCTCATAACTATGTTGAGTGCTTGTTCGTATTTGTGTTTGAAGACTTTGACTGAAGACTTTCTCAATTTCCTCAATTCAATTTCTTCAGCCTGTTTGTCTTAATCCTGTGTTATCCTGTGTTTACGCTTTCTTTACTTTGTGCTTGTTTTCATTTCATCATGATGACTAAGCTTGTGCTCTGTTATGTTTTCTTTTGAGTACTTATTCCGCTGCTAGTAGTTATTCCCTAAGGAATTTCCTCACCTGCAAATTCCTCAGTGAAGAATTCATAAAAATTGCCTATTCACCCCCCTCTAGTCGATATAACGCACTTTCAATTGGTATCAGAGCAAGGTACTCCCTTGTTCTGTGTGATTTTGGTTTAACCGCCTGGAGTTTCAGTTATGTCAATCGCAGGTATGATCAAGGTCTCTACTGGGTGTTCTACATTCGATGGGACGGACTACCCCTACTGGAAGAATAAGATGCGAATGCATCTTGAGGCAACTGATAACGATCTCTAGTATGTTCTGGAAAATGGTGTTCCCTCAGTCACACCTTCTCTAAATGCTGCTGATGTGAAGAGATTCAAGCAACTCGACTCTCAAGAGAAGAATATCATATGTGGCCATCTGAGCAAAGGACAGTATGGAAGAGTGAGTGCGTTGGAAACTGCTAAACTCATCTGGGATAGGTTGTCCAAGGTCAATGAAGGAGTCTCAACAAAGCGTGACTCACGAGTTGATGTTCTTCGCAATCTCTTCAACCGCTTCAAAGGACTCGAAAATGAAAATGTTCAACAAACCTTCAATCGCCTCACTGACATCTCAAATGAGCTTCAAGCACTTGGTGCCACTGACATCACCGACCATGAGGTGGTGAAGAAATTGCTGAGATCGCTTGATTCCTTATTTGACACTCTAGCATTGATGATACAAGAACGTGCTGATTACAAGTCACTTGATCCCTCTGATATCCTCGAGAGGCTAAATACTTATGAGTTCTAGCTTGCTGAGAAGAGAGATCTCTATGGTTCGAGCTGTGGCAGATCACGTGCCTTGAAGGTCAAGGCAGTGTCTGAATTTGAAGATGAAGATTCTGGTAGTAGCCTTGGTGATCCTGAAGAACTGAGCCATGAGCTAGCACTGCTCGTGAAGAAATTCCAGAAATTCTCAAGACGTGGTCGCTTTGGAAAATCCTCAAGGAGCAATGATTCCTCATCCAATGACTACAAGAAGAGGCTTTATCACAAATGCAAGAAACCTGGACACTACATTCAAGATTGTCCTTAGTGGGAAAAGGAATCAAAGAAGAAGAAATACAAGGATTACAGTTCTGATGGCGCGAAGAAAAACAAGAAATCCTCAAAATCTTCATCATCAAAATCCTCGAAGTCTTCATCTTACAAGAAGAGCAGCTCCAAGAAGGCTCGGGCGTTCATTGGCAAGGAAATGGACTCTGAGGCTGAATCTGAGGAACATGAGGAAGAGGAGGCATCTGAGGAGTCTGATTCTGGTGTGGCGAGCCTGGCTCTCTCTACTGCTTTCGTCAGCAAGTCCATCTTCAACTCTGAAGAAAATGGCTTCACCAACATGGCTGATGGACACCATGATGACTACGCTCCCACCTATTGCTTCATGGCAAAAGGTGCCAAGGTACTCAAATACCCCTCCTCTGAATCAAGTGAGAATGAATCCGATGAAAACCTCAAACCCAGCTACTCCAAACTTGCTAATATTGCTGTAAAACAACAAAAGGCTTTTGAAAAGGTTCAAAACATGCTTGACAAAAGTGATGATATGTTGGGTGAAGAAATGGATCGCACTAAAACCTTGACTGAAAATCTTCAGAGACTTCAGTCTAGGTTTGACAACCTTCAAGGTCATCATAACACTCCCTTATCTGATCATGAGAAGCTTTCATATGAATTTCTTGCTCAACAAATCAGCGCTTCTCAGGAAGAATTTGTTCCTCCATGCTTGAAGTGCATTGAACGTGAATCTGCTAATTCTTCACCTGAATGTTCAAATGCTGCTAATGTTTCAAATTCTTCACCTGCCTCTGCTATCACTAATTCGTCATCTGAGGACATTGTTAGTATCACTGACGATGCAGGGTTGAAGGAATTGTACATGACAGGCATGTACAAAAGCCTCAAAGGGCATCAGACTCTTTGTGATGTGCTTAAAAAGCAGATCCTCAACAGGAACCGTAGGAAAGAGGGTATTGCCTTTGAGAGGAAACTCAATGCTGATGGTACATATTGGAAGCCTGAGCAGTACCCCAAAACCTCATGGGTTGCTGCAAAGGGACCTCTAGTTGATCCATCTAACTTATCTGGCTTTGCATGTGAATCTCCTCGTTCTGATGATGAGTCATTTGACTCCAACTATAAACTGTTCAAAAATCACAATGGTGAAATATTTGCTAGATATGTTGGCACTAACTGCAGGAACTGTCCTCCAATGAAGAAAATCTGGGTTCCCAAAAGGTTCCTTGAAAGTCTTCACGTGAATGTCCTCGGGAAACCACCTGTGAAGAATAGGAACCCCAGATCAAATTCTTCATATGGACCAAATTCCTCAAAAGGGTGAAAGTCCTCATATGAATATCATCATGCTAACAACTCTGTTTTGCAGGGAAGAGCTAAGGGCTATGAATATGAGCATTATTCTTCTAATCATTATGTTTATAAGTCCTCGAAGAATTTCTCTGCTTATTCATATGCTTATCCTAACCCCTCTTATGTGAAACAAAATGGACTGGCCTCCATGCCACCTTTCTCGTATGGAGCTCGCAGAGTGATGAACTCTTTGCCACCCCTTCAGATGTGGGTGGTGAAGAAAAAGAACTAATCTCTTCTGCAGGTCAGGTCTCCAGACGTACGTAATTGTCTAAAGAATTTGCTGGAGACCTGAATGTGCCTGAAAGGACGCAGGCTAATCATGAAGAAATGAACTTTCATTTCTCACATCCTCATACTGCTTTATCTGTTCTCTTGCTTGACAAAATTGATCTGATGAATTGATGTCATATTCTTCACTGATGAAGTATATGAGTTCGTAAGTTGCACTAATTCATCCGCAGGATGATCAACCCAAAGCCACTGAGTGGGTCCTCGATAGTGGATGTACAAATCACATGACTGGTGACAAGAATCTATTGATGGATGCTCCCTTATCACCATCGCATCTGAAGCATATCATCTTTGCTGACAAAGG
This sequence comes from Triticum urartu, assembly GCF_003073215.2. Classification (NCBI taxonomy): domain Eukaryota; kingdom Viridiplantae; phylum Streptophyta; class Magnoliopsida; order Poales; family Poaceae; genus Triticum; species Triticum urartu. Next base: position 299,167,778 of record NC_053028.1, read on the forward strand.
AAAACGTCAGGTATTGGGTCTAGGTAAGGTTGCGATCACAAAGGATCGACACATGGACAAAGTCATGCTTGTAGAGTCCTTAGGATACAACCTCATGTCTATCTCAATGCTTTGCGATCTTCATATGGTTGTTGTCTTTGGCAAGTACCATTGTGTTGTGCTTATGGAAGCTGACAATCCCAAAGTCTCCGAAGGCTTTAGGAGAGGAGACTTGTATATTGTTGGTTTCTCTACAGGACCACAACCAACCGTGTGTTTACTTGCAAAAGCTTCAGAAGGCTGGCTCTGGCATCGACGACTTGGTCATGCAGGCATGAGGAATTTGCACACGCTTGCGAAGAAGAAGCATGTCATTGGCATTGAGAATGTAAAATTCCTCAAGGATCACTCATGCGGAGCCTGTGAAGCTAGAAAGATGACCAAGGCCAAGCATCCAGCGAAGACAATCATGACTACCACTCAACCATTTGAATTGCTTGATATGGATCTTTTTGGCCCTAGTCATTATTCTGCTGTTACAAATGATCCATCTCTATATGGCTTTGTTATTGTTGATGATTACTCTCGTTACACATGGTTACACATTGTCACTTACAAACGTGAAGTGCAGGAAGTCTTCAAACGATTTTCTTCGAGGGCTTCAACCAACTTTGGTGTGAAGATCAAGCACACCAGAAGTGACAATGGAACAGAGTTCAAGAATTCTGGTCTTGATGTAACGCCCCGGACACACCCGCCGGTGGTCGTTACTCCTGGCGGGATCTAGACTGGCCCCATAGATCAATACTAGTCTTTTCTGCGCACTTTGTCCTCACTCATGCGCACCCGGGAGCAACTTCCCGGTCGGTCACCCATCCTGACACTACTCCAAGCTGAGCACGCTTAACTTTGGAGTTCTGTCCAAATGGGCTCCCAGAAAAGAAGGAATTCCTTATTGATATGAGTAGTCTATCATCCCTAACAAGCCAGGCCATCACATACACCCCACTCAGAGGAACTGACGTCATCGTCGGGCCACAGGAACGTTCCCTCTTGACACATACGTATGTGCATCCAGTCTGGTACATGTACCATGCCGTGTGCCACGACGGGTCATAAACGTCATGAACAACATGACCGTGCACCTGTCCGCAAACATCCGTGTAACCGCAGGGGTCGGCTCTGATACCAACTTGTAACGCCCCGGACACACCCGCCGGTAGTCGTTACTCCTGGCGGGATCTAGACTGGCCCCACAGATCAATACTAGTCTTTTATGCGCACTTTGTCCTCACTCATGCGCACCCGGGAGCAACTTCCCGGTCGGTCACCCATCCTGACACTACTCCAAGCTGAGCACACTTAGCTTTGGAGTTCTGTCTGAATAGGCTCCCGGAAAAGAAGGAATTCCTTATTGATATGAGTAGTCTATCATCCTTAATAAGCCAGGCCATCACACTTGATGACTATCTTGATGAACTTGGTATCACTCATGAGTTATCTGCTCCTTATACTCGTCAGTAGAATGGCGTCGTGGAGCGCAAGAACAGAACTCTTGTTGAGATGGCTCACACTATGCTTGATAAATACAAGACACCTCGTCGTTTCTGGATTGATGCAATTGATACTGCATGCCACATCATCAACAGAGTATATCTTCACAAATTCTTCAAAAAGACTGCCTGTGAACTCCTAACTGACAAGAAACCCAATGTAAGTTATTTCAAAGTCTTCGATGCTAAATGTTGGATTAGAGATCCTCATCACAACTCAAAATTTGCACCGAAAGCACATGAAGGTTTCATGCTTGGTTACGGAAAGGACTCGCACACCTACAGAGTCTTCAACAACGTTCTTCACAAGGTTGTTGAAACTATAGATGTGCGGTTCGATGAAACTAATGGCTCGCAAAGAGAGCACCTACCTTCCGTGATAGATGAACCAGCACCTGAGGAAACTATCAAGTTCAAGGCTACTGAGAATGTCATTCCTACTGAAGAATCTGCAGAAGAATTCATTCCAGAACATGAAAAACGTCGAGCTAATGCACCTGAAGAAAATACTAAAGAAAATGGTGCTGAAGAAAATGCTGATCAAATTCCTCAACGACAACCAGCTCATCCTCGCATTGCAAAAGAAGTGCAAGTTGAAAAGATCATCAATGACATTAAAGCGCCAGGTCCTCTCACACGCTCAAAAGCTTCACATTTATCTAACTTTTGTGGGCACTATGCTTTTGTCTCTATCACAGAGCCCACTAAGGTAGATGAATCATTTCTGGAGCCTGAGTGGATTCAGGCCATGCAAGAAGAATTACATCAGTTCAAGCTCAACAACGTCTGGGAACTGGTCAAACGTCCAGATCCTTGCAAGCACAATATCATTGGCACAAAATGGATCTATCGCAACAAGCAAGACGAAAACGGCTTTGTGGTAAGGAATAAGGCACGTCTTGTGGCTCAAGGCTACACACAGGTTGAAGGAATTGATTTCGATGAAACTTTTGCACCTGTTGATAGACTTGAGGCTATTCGCATATTACTTGCTTATGCTAACCATCATGATATCACTCTATATCAAATGGATGTGAAAAGTGCATTCCTCAATGGTAAGCTTTAGGAAGAAGTATATGTTGCTCAACCCCCAGGTTTTGAAGATCCAAAGCATCCTGACAAAGTCTTCAGACTAAATAAGGCCCTCTATGGCCTCAAGCAGGCTCCACGGGCGTGGTATGATACTTTGAAGGAATTCCTTATGAAGAAAGGCTTCAAACCCGGTTCACTCGACCCTACTCTTTCACTAAATCTTATGATGGTGAATTGTTTGTGTGCCAAATATATGTTGATGATATTATCTTTGGCTGTACTAACCAATGTTATAGTGATGAATTTGCCTATATGATGAGTGAAAAATATCAAATGTCTATGATGGGAGAATTGAAATTCTTCTTAGGTCTTCAAATTCGTCAACAACACAATGACATATTCATATCTCAGGAGAAATACCTCAAGGATGTACTGAGGAAATTCGGCATGCAAGATTGCAAAGGCATCAAAATTCCTATGCCCACAAATGGCCATCTGTGCACTGATGAAAATGGTATCGACTTCGATCATAAGGTATACCGCTCCATGATTGATTCTTTATTGTACTTATGTGCATCTAGGCCAGATATTATGCTTAGTGTTTGCATGTGTGCCCGATTTCAAGCTACACCGAAGGAATCACACCATAAGGCTGTGAAGCATATTCTTCGATATTTAGCTCACACACCCACACTTGGATTATGGTACCCCAAGGGCTCGGCTTTTGATCTCATTGGATATTCTGACTCTGACTATGCTGGTGATCGCATGGACTGCAAATCAACATCTGGTACATGTCATTTCCTCGGACGATCTTTGGTCTGTTGGTCCTCGAAGAAACAGAACTGCGTATCACTATCTACTGCTGAAGCTGAGTACATTGCCGCTGGTTCGTGCTGTGCTCAATTGCTATGGATGAAGCAAACTCTCAAGGACTAGGCATCAGCATGAAGAATGTGCCTCTCTACTGTGACAATGAGAGTGCCATCAAGATTGCTCACAACCCAGTTCAGCACTTGAAGACAAAGCACATTCAGATTCGTCATCATTTTCTTCGTGATCATGTGTTGAAGGGCGGCATTTCTATTGAGCATGTGAAGACTGAAGAACAGCTAGCCGATATCTTCACAAAGCCCTTGGATGAGAAGAGATTTAGCAAGTTGCGGTGTGAGCTAAATATCTTAGAATCTTCGAATGTTCTTTGAAAGGGACACTCATCCTAACACTTATGCAAAATTGATGACTTAGATGTGCAACACATGAAGAAACGTTTTTCTTCAATCAATGAAGAAGAACACTCTAAGTGTGAAGAAATTAACGAAGAATTTGATTCTCAGAACCCTACGACAATTGTACGCGGTGTCTGAAATCATCATTCTTATACGGTGGGTCACGCCACCACCAAAAAGTTGAAAATCCTCAATTTGAGTTTTTTTTTGAAATTCCTCAGTTGTTCAAATTCTTCAACTTTGCATTGTCTTCACTGTTTCCGTTGTTTTTTTCATTGGCTATATATATATGAGTTTATGTCCTCTACAACATTCACTTATGGCTATTTCTTCAAGTTGGTTTTTCTCCTAAGTGAATGTGATCGGACCCTTCCCCCTCTATGCTATACTCAACCTAATCTGTTCACAAATTCTTCATGTGCGTTCTAATTGAAACTCGTTCAAAATCTTCACTATGTCCTTGTCAGCTAAAGAAATTGCGAACGGAACTTTAAAACCTATCTTGTCTAAATTTTCGGCTTTGCCGCTCAAACCGTTCCGCATCCCATGATATACTTATCCTTTCACCCACGATCGCACACGATCTCCACCTCTCAGTACGTGGGTGACACATGTCAAACGAATGAGAAGGGTCAGGGGCACGTTCGTCCAATTTCTTCGGGTGAACAGTTTTCACCATGGCTATAAATACTCCCCTTCCCCTTCCTCATTTCCTTTACTCCGTTCGACCTCTCTCCAGCTCGAGCTTCTCAAACCCTAGCGCCGCCGCTACATCATCGTCGCCGGTGAGGAAAAGCTTCACTGCCTCGACCTCATCGCCGTCGTACTCGTGCCGGCCGTGGAAATCTTCACTCCGCCGCCGCCGTAGCTTTCTTCCTCCGCCAAGTTAGGGCGTGGAAGATCTGCACTGACGAACTTCACATCTCCACATTCCAGTTCGTCGTGTTCTTCGTCCAGGGTAATAAAAGGTTACTTTTACTGCCCTCCTTGATTCAAACGATTTCTATAAAATCCTCATAGGTGTTTTTCTTCATACCTTCACACACTAAAACACCTCACATGTCATCTATTCTTGATTCGTTTCTCTAAGCTATGTTTTTCTTCAAGATTCCTCAAACGTGTGGATTTTAGATCTATACATCTCTGGAACCTAAGACAAAGAACGCTTACTGAAATTCTTCAAGACTCATCTGGTCAAATTCCTCAAACTTGTTCTTTACAAAAACCTTCTAAGAACGCATATGACCTCTCCAAATTCTTCTCAACTATACTCTGTTCACAGGTACTCATGTCAGCTACTGAATCACTAGGTTCTCATCAACTTAACTCATTTGCAGCGTTCCTCGAAGAAAAGTTGCATACCTCTTCAGAGAATTCAATTGTTCAAATTCCTCAACTGAAGAAAATGGCTGATGGTAAGAAGCCACATAAAAGAGGATAGAGGCCTGAGGTCAACATTGCCTTTGAAATCCCTGAGGACATCTATGCTGGGTACTGCGCACCCCCTGAGGAAGATAAAAATCAGCACAAGGTGCACATTCAAAAGATTGAGAGGAGATGGGCAAGAGAGTGGAGGGAGTACAGATATGTCACTCCCAAGTATATGAAGAAATTTGCTCTAAATCCTCCATGCCCAAGACCTCCGTTGGCACATGGCCAAATAGCTAATCCACCAGCCTCAAGCGCGGTGAGGATTATCCTGATGAATGGGCCATGCACCAGGCCAATTTGGCCAAACAAGCAAAAGATGCAGTGAGGAAATTCAACGAAGACTCTGCTGCCGCTCCTGCTATTGAGGCCTCTGTAAAGCCGAAGAAGGCCATGCCAAAGAAGCCTGCTCACAAGCCCAGTGCTTCACTAGAAATGCCCTCACGGCCAAGTTCCTCAGCTATGCCCTCATGGCCAGATTCCTCAAAGCCCTCACGGCCAATTCCTCACGCTGCTCCTGCTTCTACAAAATCCTCTGCTCCTCCGCCGAAGTCTTCGGCTGCTCCGACCAAATCCTCAGCACCTGTGCATCTCGCCACGTGCCAAAGGACCATAGGAACCTATTCTGAAAAACAATTTACCTGTTGAAATATTAGGGGATCCTCCTCCACCCAAGGGTGATCCCGTGTTTGAGCTTAAACCGTTACCTGATACTCTTAAATATGCTTATCTTAATGAGAAAAAGATATATCCTGTTATTATTAGTGCTAACCTTTCAGAGCATGAGGAAGAGAGATTATTGAAAACTCTGAAGAAGCACCGTGCTGCTACTGGGTATACTCTTGATGATCTTAAGGGCATTAGTCCCACTCTATGTCAACATAAAATTAATTTGGAAGAAGATGCTAAACCAGTTCGTGATCATGAACGACGGCTGAATCCTAAAATGAAAGAAGTGGTAAGAAAGTAAATACTAAAGCTCCTTGAGGCAGGTATAATCTATCCCGTTGCTGATAGTCAGTGGGTAAGTCCTGTCCATTGTGTCCCTAAGAAGGGAGGTATTACTGTCATTCCTAATGATAAAGATGAATTGATTCCTCAAAGAATTATTACAGGTTATAGGATGGTAATTGATTTCCGCAAATTAAATAAGGCAACTAAAAAGGAACATTACCCCTTACCTTTTATCGATCAAATGCTAGAAAGATTATCCAAACATACACATTTTTGCTTTCTAGATGGTTATTCTGGTTTCTCTCAAATACCCGTGTCAGCCAAAGATCAATCAAATACTACTTTTACATGCCCTTTTGGTACTTTTGCTTATAGACGTATGCCTTTTGGTTGATGTAATGTACCTGCTACCTTTCAAAGATGCATGATGGCTATATTCTCTGACTTTTGTGAAAAGATTTGTGAGGTTTTCATGGACGACTTCTCCGTCTATGGATCTTCTTTTGATGATTGCTTGAGCAACCTTGATCGAGTTTTGCAAAGATGTGAAGAAACTAATCTTGTCTTGAATTGGGAAAAGTGCCACTTTATGGTTAATGAAGGTATTGTCTTGGGGCACAAAGTTTCTGAAAGAGGTATTGAAGTTGATAAAGCCAAGGTTGATGCTATTGAAAAGATGCCATGTCCCTAGGACATCAAAGGTATAAGAAGTTTCCTTGATCATGCCGGATTTTATAGGAGGTTCATTAAGGACTTCTCAAAAATTTCTCGGCCTCTAACTAATCTATTACAAAAAGATATACCATTTGTTTTTGATGATGATCGTGTAGAAGCATTTGAAATACTTAAGAAAGCATTGATTTCTGCACCTATTGTTCAGCCACCTGATTGGAATTTACCCTTTGAAATTATGTGCGATGCTAGTGATTATGCTGTAGGTGCTGTTCTAGGACAAAGAGTTGATAAGAAATTAAATGTTATTCAATATGCTAGTAAAACCCTAGACAATGCCCAAAGAAATTATGCTACCACTCAAAAAGAATTCTTAGCAGTTGTATTTGCTTGTGATAAGTTCAAACCTTATATTGTTGATTCTAAAGTAACTATTCACACTGATCACGCTGCTATTAAATATCTCATGGAAAAGAAAGATGCTAAACCTAGACTTATTAGATGGGTTCTCTTGCTACAAGAATTTGATTTACATATTGTTGATAGAAAAGGAGCTGAGAACCCCGTTGCAGACAACTTGTCTAGGTTAGAAAATGTGCTTGTTGACCCACTTCCTTTTGATGATAGCTTTCCGGATGAGCAATTAAATGTCATAAATGCTTCTCATACTGCTCCATGGTATGCTGATTATGCGAATTACATTGTTGCTAAGTTTATACCACCTAGTTTCACATACCAGCAAAAGAAAAAGTTCTTCTATGATTTGAGGCATTACTTTTGGGATGACCCACATCTTTATAAAGAAGGAGTAGATGGTGTTATTAGACGTTGTGTACCTGAGCATGAACAAGAACAGATCCTACGCAAGTGTCACTCTGAAGCTTATGGAGGACACCATGCTGGAGATAGAACTGCACATAAGGTATTGCAATCTGGTTTTTATTGGCCTACTCTCTTCAAGGATGCCCGTAAGTTTGTCTTATCTTGTGATGAATGTCAAAGAATTGGTAATATTAGTAGATGTCAAGAAATGCCTATGAACTATTCACTCGTTATTGAACCATTTGATGTTTGGGGCTTTGACTATATGGGACCCTTTCCTTCCTCAAATGGATATACACATATTTTAGTTGCTGTTGATTACGTTACTAAGTGGGTAGAAGCTATTCCAACTAGTAGTGCTGATCATAACACTTCTATTAAAATGCTTAAAGAAGTTATTTTTCCAAGATTTGGAGTCCCTAGATACTTAATGACTGATGGTGGTTCACATTTTATTCATGATGCTTTCCGTAAAATGCTTGCTAAGTATGATGTTAATCATAGAATTGCATCTCCTTATCACCCACAGTCTAGTGGTCAAGTAGAATTGAGTAATAGAGAGCTCAAAGTAATTTTGCAAAAGATTGTTAATAGATCTAGAAAAAATTGGTCCAAAAACTTGATGATGCATTATGGGCCTAAAAAACTGCATATAAAAACCCTATGGGTATGTCTCCGTATAAAATGGTTTACGGAAAAGCATGTCACTTACCTCTCGAACTAGAACACAAGGCATATTGGGCTATTAAAGAACTCAATTATGATTTCAAACTTGCCGGTGAGAAGAGGTTATTTGATATTAGCTCACTTGATGAATGGAGAACCCAAGCCTATGAAAAAATGCCAAGTTGTTTAAAGAAAAAGTTAAAAGATGGCATGACAAAAGGATACAAAAGCTTGAGTTTAATGTAGTTGATTATGTATTGCTATACAACTCTCATTTAAGATTTTTTGCAGGAAAACTTCTCTCTAAATGGGAAGGTCCTTACGTTATCGAGGAGGTCTATCATCCCGGTGCCATAAAAATCAACAACTTCGAAGGCACAAATCCGAAGGTGGTGAACGGTCAAAGAATCAAACATTATATCTCAGGTAATCCCATAAATGTTGAAACCAATATTATTGAAACCGTAACCCCGGAGGAATACATAAGGGACACTTTCCGGAACGTTTCAGACTCCGAAAAGGAATAGGTATGTGGTACGGTAAGTAAACCGACTCCAAAACAGTTTTTAAGGCAATATTTCTCCGTTTTGGAATATTTAGAAAAATAGAAAAATAAGAAGCAGTCCGGGAAGGACACGAGGGCTCCACGAAGGGTGGAGGGCGCGCCCTACCCTACTGGGCGCGCCCCCTACCTCGTGGGCACCTCGTGTGCTCTCCAGACTCCGTTTTCGTACACGACACGTATTTTGCTCGGTAAAAATTCATTATATAATCTCCTCGGGGTTTTGACTCCTGTATCACGCAAAAAATCCTGTCTTTGTTTCGAGCTATTTTCTGTCAGGGTTGTCAAGCCGGGCACTATGTCGTCTCCCTCCTCTCCAACCATGAGGGCAACGATGCTTGGCTAATGAAGATAGAGCTGAAGAGAGAAGAACCCATGGAGATCAGCAAGGATGAAGGGATCAAGAAGGCAATGGAGGACCAAGTTCCAGCAACAAAGACATCCTTCAACTTGATCACAATCTTCTTACCCCAACTGAGATAGAAGCTTTCAAGATGATTGAGTTAGCTCGTATACAAAATAAGTATCTCACACGTGAAAATATTTTGTTGAAGGAGCATATCATTGCACTCAAAGGCATTATCCGCAAGTTAGAAGACCTCCTACGCTCGATGTGTGACTATCCATCATCAACAACTCCACCTTCTTCACCAACAAGAAGAATTGAGTATCTGGTATGGGCACTCCACTTGGCAACTGCCAAGCTTGGGGGAGTGCCCCGGTATCATATCACCATCACTTTTATCTTTACCATTTTTCTTAGTTCATCCTTTTGGTAATATCTGATCTAGTAGAATAAAAGTTCTTAGTATGATCTAGCTATGAGTTTTGCTTTATTATCCTTCTAGGTAATCGAGTGCGTGAGATATATATAATAAAGATTAGTGTTGAGTCAAGGGCTTGATTATTTTTGCCATGATCCTAAGTGAATAAAACAAAAGAGAAAGAAATAAAAAGAAACAAAGAGATCATATGGATTTTATGGAGAGTAATGAGCTCACATAGAAAAAAGTATGATGAATAAAAGTTGTTGAGAGTTGACAAACATAGTTTTGGTCATCGTTGCAATTAATAGGAAGTAATAAAGAAAGAGAGGTCTTCACATATAAATATACTATCTTGGACATCTTTTATGATTGTGAGCACTCATTAAAATATGACATGCTAAAGAGTTGACGTTGGACAAGGAAGACAACGTAATGGGTTATGTTTTATTACATCCTAGATAAATTATATTGTCTTGGATCCTCCAACATGTTGAGCTTGCCTTTCCCCCTCATGCTGCCAAATTCATCGCACCAAGTAGAGATACTACTTTGTGCTTCCAAATACCATTAAACCAGTCTTGCCATGAGAGTCCACTACACCTACCTATGGATTGAGTAAGATCCTCCAAGTAAGTTGTCATCGGTGCAAGCAATAAAAATTGCTCTCTAAATATGTATGACTTATTAGTGTGGGAGAAAATAAGCTTTATACGATCGTGTGATATGGAAGAAATAAAAGCGACAGGACTGCATAATAAGGTCCATATGCAAGTGGCAATATAAAGTGACGTTCTTTCGCATTAAGATTTTGTGCATCCAACCATAAAAGCGCTTGACAACCTCTGCTTCCCTCTGCGAAGGGCCTATCTTTTACTTTTATCTCCTACCTTGCATAAGAGTCATGGTGATCTTCACCCTTCCTTTTTTACATTCTTATCCTTTGGCAAGCACAGTATGTTGGAAAGATCCTAGGTATATATGGCTAATTGGATGTGAGTTTTAATGAACTATTATTGTTGACATTACCCTTGAGGTAAAACGTTGGGAGGCAAAACTATAAGCCCTATCTTTCTTCTGTGTCCGATTAAAACTCCATACCCATAAGTATTGTGTGAGTGTCGGTAGTTGTGAAAGACTATATGATAATTGAGTATGTGGACTTGCTAAAAAGCTCTTATATGTTGACTCTTTCCTATGTTATGATAAATTGCAATTGCTCAATGACTGAGATTATAGTTTGTTAGTTTTCAATGAAGTTTACGATTCATACTTGAAATTGTGATTGAATTATTACTCTAGCATAAGAAATCATATGACAAGAATTATATAAGTTGTTTGTTCTAAGAATTATCATGATGCCCTCATGTCCGTATTTTATTTTTATCGACACCTCTATATCTAAACATGTGGACATATTTTTCGATTTTGACTTTTCTCTTGAGGACAAGAGAGGTCTAAGCTTAGGGGAGTTGATGCGTCCATTTTGCATCATGCTTTTATATCGATATTTATTGCATTATGGGATGTTATTACACAATATGTCACAATACTTATGCCTATTCTCTCTTATTTTACAAGGTTTACATAAAGAGGGAGAATGCCGGCAGCTGGGATTCTGGGCTGGAAAAGGAGCAAATATTAGAGACCTATTCTGCACAGCTCCAAAAGTCATGAAACTTCACGGAAGACGTTTTCCGAATATATAAAAAATACTCAGTGGAAGAAACTCACCAGGGGGGCCACACCCCCTGGGCGCGCCCCCTACCTCGTGGGCCCCCTGGTGGCCTTCCGGTGACCATCTTCTGCTATATGAAGTCTTTTGATGGGAAAAAAATAAGAAGCCATCTTCTCGGACGAAACTCCGCCGCCACGAGGCAGAACCTTGGCGGAACCAATCTAGGGCTTTGGCGGAGCTGTTCTGCCGGGGAAACTTCCCTCCGGAGGGGGAAATCATCGCCATCGTCATCACCAACGCTCCTCTCATTAGGAGAGGGCAATCTCCATCAACATCTTCATTAGCACCATCTCCTCTCAAAACCCTAGTTCATCTCTTGTATCCAATTCTTGTCTCCAAGTCCAGGATTGGTGCTAGTAGGTTGCTAGTAGTGTTAATTACTCCTTGTAGTTGATGCTAGTTGGTTTAGTTGGTGGAAGATCATATGTTCAGATCCTATGTGTTAATTACTTCACCATTGTTTGGGCCTAGAGGAAGGCATTGAGGAGTAATAAGTAGATGATGGGTTGCTAGAGTGACAGAAGCTTAAACCCTAGTTTATGCGTTGCTACGTAAGGGGCTGATTTGGATCCATATGTTTCATGCTATGGTTAGGTTTACCTTAATACTTTTGTTGTAGTTGTGGATGCTTGCAATAGGGGTTAATCATATGTGGGATGCTTGTCCAAGTAAGGGCAGTACCCAAGCACCGGTTCACCCACATACCAGATTATCAAAGTACCGAACGCGAATCATATGAGCGTGATGAAAACTAGCTTGACGATATTCCCATGTGTCCTCGGGAGCGCTTTTCTCTATATAAGAGTTTGTCCAGGCTTGTCCTTTGCTACAAAAAGGATTGGGCCACCTTGCTGCACATTATTTACTTTTCTTACTTGTTGCTCGCTACAAATTATCCTATCACAAAACTATCTGTTACCACTTATTTCAGTACTTGCAGAGAATACCTTGCTGGAAACTGCTTATCATTTCCTTCTGCTCCTCGTTGGGTTCGACACTCTTACTTATCGAAAGGACTACGATAGATCCCCTATACTTGTGGGTCATCACTCCTTCCTTTCGAGCACTTTCATTTCTAGCATCTGCGCAACAAGTATTGCATTTAGGTCTTTGATACGTCCATTTTGCATCATGTTTTCTTACTGTTATTTATAATGTTTTTATCCATAATAATGCTTTTTCGAGTAATTCTAATGCCTTTTATCTCATAATATGCAAGGTATACACAAAGAGGGAGAACTCCGGCAGCTGGAAATCTGGACCTGGAAAAGCTATGTCAGGCCACCTATTCTGCACAACTCCAAACAAGCTGAAACTTCACGGAGATTTTTTATCAAATATTTGAGGAATATTGGAGCAAATAACTGTAGGAAATATGCCCTAGAGGCAATAATAAAGTTATTTTATTTCCTTATATCATGATAAAAGTTTATTATTCATGCTAGAATTGTATTAACCGGAAACATGATACATGTGTGAATACATATACAAACAGAGTGTCACTAGTATGCCTCTACTTGACTAGCTCGTTGATCAAAGATGGTTATGTTTCCTAGCCATATACATGAGTTGTCATTTGATTAACGGGATCACATCATTAGGAGAATCTCAGGCAAGTAACATACCGATGACAAAGGGAACAACGTATGTTGTTATGCGGTTTGACCGATAAAGATCTTCGTAGAATATGTAGGAGCCAATATGAGCATCCAGGTTCCACTATTGGTTATTGACTGGAGACGTGTCTCGGTCATGTCTACATAGTTCTCAAACCCGCAGGGTCCGCACGCTTAAAGTTCGGTGACGATCGGTATTATGAGTCTTTGTGTTTTGATGTACCGAAGGTAGTTCGGAGTCCCGGATATGATCACGGACATGACGAGGAGTCTCTAAATGGTCGAGACGTAAAGATTGATATATTGGACGACTATGTTCGGACACCGGAAAGGTTCTGGAAGGTTTCAGACATATACCGGAGTACCAGGGGGGGTTACCGAAACCCCCTGTGGGGCTTAATGGGCCTACATGGGCCTGAGTGGAAATAGCGGGCAGCAAGGGGAGTGTGGGGCGTGCTCCACAAGGCCCAAACCGAATTGGTTTAGGGCAAGGGTGGCCGGCCCCCTCTTTCCTTCTCCTCCTCTCCCTTTCCTTCCCCCTCTCCTACTCCTACTAGGAAAAGGAGGAGTCCTACTCCTAGTGGGAGTAGGACTCCCCCTCTTGGTGTGCCTCTCCCTGGCCGGCCGCATCCTCCCCTTGCTCCTTTATATACAGGGGCAGGGGGCACCCCATAGACACAACAATTGATCATTGATCTCTTAGCCATGTGCGGTGCCCCCCTCCACCATAATCCACCTCGATCATATCGTAGCGGTGCTTAGGCGAAGCCCTGCGTCGGTAGCATCATCATCACCGTCACCACGCCGTCGTGCTGACGAAACTCTCCTACGAAGCTTTGCTGGATTAGAGCTCGCGGGACGTTAGCGAGTTGAACGTGTGTAGAACTCGGAGGTGCCGTGCGTTCGGTACTTGGATCGGTCGGATCGTGAAGACGTACGACTACATCAACCGCGTTGTGATAACGCTTCCGCATTCAGTCTATGAGGGTACGTAGACACACTCTCCCCTCTTGTTGCTATGCATCACCATGATCCTGTGTGTGCATAGGAAAATTTTGAAATTACTACGTTCCCCAACAGTGTCATCCGAGCCAGGTTATTGCGTAGATGTTATATGCACGAGTAGAACACAAGTGAGTTGTGGGTGATACAAGTCATACTACTTACCAACATTTCATACTTTGGTTCGGCGATATTGTTGGATGAAGCAGCCCGGACCGACATTACGCGTACACTTACGCGAGACTGGATCTACCGACGTGCTTTGCACACAGGTGGCTGGCGGGTGTCAGTTTCTCCAACTTTAGTTGAACAAAGTGTGGCTACGTCCAGTCCTTGCGAAGGTTAAAACAACACTAACTTGACGAACTATCATTGTGGTTTTGATGCGTAGGTAAGAACGGTTCTTGCTCAGCCCGTATCATCCACGTAAAACTCGCAACAACAAAGTAGAGGACATCCACGGAATATCAAACGGAGTCCAAACGGAATAAAATCTTCGAGAACGTGATTTTCTCACCGAACGTGATCTAGGAGACTTGGACCCTGCTCGAAGGAACAAAAGAGGCGGTCACGAGGGTGGGGGGTGCCCCCCCTAGGGCGCACCCCCTGCCTCATGGGCCCCTTGATGCTCCTCCGACGTACTTCTTCCTCCTATATATACACACGTACCCCCAAACGATCAGAACAGGAGCCAAAAACCTAATTCCACCGCCGCAACTTTCTGTATCCACGAGATCCCATCTTGGGGCCTGTTCCGGAGCTCCGCCGGAAGAGGGCCGTCATCACGGAGGGCTTCTACATCATCCTAGCCCCTCCAATGAAGTGTGAGTAGTTTACCTCAGACCTTCGGGTCCATAGTTAGTAGCTAGATGGCTTCTTCTCTCTCTTTGAATCTCAATACAAAGATCTCCCCCTCTCTTGTGGAGATCTATTCGATGTGATCTTCTTTTTGCGGTGTGTTTGTTGAGACCGATGAATTGTGGGTTTATGATCAAGTCTATCTATGAATAATATTTGAATCTTCTCTGAATTCTTTTATGTATGATTGGTTATCTTTGCAAGTCTCTTTGAATTATCTGTTTGGTTTGTCCAACTAGATTGGTAGTTCTTGCGATGGGAGAAGTGCTTAGCTTTGGGTTCGATCTTGCGGTGTCCTTACCCAGTGACAGAAGGGGCAGCAAGGCACGTATTGTATTCTTGCCATCGAGGATAACAAGATGGGCTTTATTTCATATTGCATGAATTTATCTCTCTACATCATGTCATCTTTCTTAAGGCATTACTCTGTTTTTAACTTAATACTCTAGATGCATGCTGGATAGCGGTCGATGAGTGGAGTAATAGTAGTAGATGCAGAATCATTTTGATCTACTTTTCACGGACGTGATGCCTATATACATGATCATGCCTAGATATTCTCATAACTATGCTCAATTCTGTCAATTGCTCAACAGTAATTTGTTCACCCACCATAGAATACTTATGCTCTTGAGAGAAGCCACTAGTGAAACCTATGGCCCCCGGGTCTATTCTCATTATATCAATCTCCATCACTTTAATCTTCCTTTTCTTTTACTTTTTACTTTGCATCTTTATACCAAAAATACCAAAAATATTATATCTATCAGATCTCACTCTCGTAAGTGACCGTGAAGGTATTGACAACCCCTAATCGTGTTGGTTGCGAGTAGCTATCGCTTTGTGCAGGTACGAGGGACTTGAGCGTGGGCTCCTACTGGATTGATACCTTGGTTCTCAAAAACTGAGGGAAGTACTTACGCTACTCTGCTGCATCATCCCTTCCTCTTCGGGGAAAACCAACGCAAGCTCAAGACGTAGCAAGAAGGATTTCTGGCGTCGTTGCCGGGGAGTCTACGCAAAAAGTCAACATACCAAGTACCCATGGCAATCCCTATCTCTCGCATTACATTATTTGCCATTTGTCTCTCGTTTTCCTCTCCCCCAATTCACCCTTGCCGTTTTATTCGCCCTCTGTCTCTCTATCCTCCCTCTCTATTTGCCTCTTTTGCCCGTTTGTTTTTGTTTGCTCGTGTGTTAGATTGCTTGTTTGTCGCGATGGCTCAAGATACTACCAAATTGTGTGACTTCACCAATACCAATAATAATGATTTCCTTAGCACTCCGATTCCTCCTCTTACCGATGCTGAATCTTGTGAAATTAATACTGCTTTGTTGAATCTTGTTATGAAAGATTAATTCTCCGGCCTTCCTAGTGAAGATGCCGCTACTCATCTGAATAGCTTTGTTGATTTATGTGATATGCAAAAGAAAAAAGATGTCAATAATGATGTCGTTAAATTGAAGCTATTTCTTTTGTCGCTTAGAGATCGTGCTAAAGCTTGGTTTTCGTCTTTGCCTAAGAATAGTATTGATTCATGGAACAAGTGCAAAGATGCTTTTATCTCTAAGTATTTTCCTCCCGCTAAGATCATCTCTCTTAGAAACGATATTATGAACTATAAACAACTTGATCATGAACATGTTGCACAAGCTTGGGAGGGAATGAAATTAATGATACGTAATTGCCCTACTCATGGTTTGAATTTGTGGATGATCATACAAATTTTTTATGCCGGATTGAATTTTGCTTCTAGAAATCTTTTAGATTCGGCCGCGGGAGGCACTTTTATGGAAATCACTTTAGGAGATGCTACTAAACTCCTAGATAATATTATGGTTAATTATTCTCAATGGCATACTAAAAGATCCTCTAATAAAAAAGTGCATGCGATAGAAGAAATCAATGTGTTGAGTGGAAAGATGGATGAACTTATGAAATTATTTGCTACTAAGAGTGTTTCTTCTGATCCTAATGATATGCCTTTGTCTACTTTGATTGAGAATAACAATGAATCTATGGATGTGAATTTTGTTGGTAGGAATAATTTTGGTAACAACGCTTATAGAGGGAATTTTAATCCTAGGCCATATCCTAGTAATCCTTCTAATAATTATGGGAATTCCTACAACAACTCTTATGGAAATTATAATAAGATGCCCTCTGAATTTGAGAATAGTGTTAAAGAGTTTATGAATTCACAAAAGAATTTTAATGCTTTGCTTGAGGAGAAATTGCTTAAAGTTGATGATTTGGCTAGAAACGTTGATAGAATTTCTCTTGAGGTTGATTCTTTAAAGCTTAGATCTATTCCTCCTAAGCATGATATCAATGAGTCTCTCAAAGCCATGAGAATTTCCATTGATGAGTGCACGGAAAGAACCGCTAGGATGCGTGCTTCCAAAGATGCCTTTATTAAAGCGTGTTCTTCCAATTCCTATGAAAATCAAGATGAAGATCTAAAAGTTATTGATGTGTCTCCTATTAAATCTTTATTTTGCAATAGGAATCTTGATGAAACTAAATATGATCTTCCTTTACCTAGAAGGCGTTCTAAAAATTCAGAGTACTTAGATCTTAATGATGAAATTGATGAAAGTGGGATTGAAAGACATAAAAATCTAGATGTTGCTAAACCCACTATATTGGATTTCAAGGAATTTAATTATGAAAGTTGCTCTTTAATTGATTGTATTTCCTTATTGCAATCCGTGCTAAATTCTCCACATGCTTATAGTCAAAATAAAGCCTTCACCGAACATATTGTTGATGCCTTGATGCAATCTTATGAAGAAAAACTTGAGTTGAAAGTTTCTATCCCTAGAAAACTCTATGATGAGTGGGAACCAACTATTAAAATTAAAATTGAAGATCATGAGTTTTATGCTTTGTGTGATTTGGGTGCTAGTGTCTCTACTATTCCCAAGACTTTGTGTGATTTGCTAGATTTCCGTAATTTTGATGATTGCTCTCTAAACTTGCATCTTGCGGACTCCACTATTAAGAAACCTATGGGAAGAATTAATGATGTTCTTATTGTTTCAAATAGGAATTATGTGCCCGTAGATTTCATTGTTCTTGATATAGATTGCAATCCTTCTTGCCCTATTATTCTTGGTAGACCTTTCCTAAGAACGGTTGGTGCGATTATTGATATGAAGGAAGGGAATATTAGATTTCAATTTCCATTAAAAAAGGGCATGGAACACTTTCCAAGAAAGAAAATAAAAT